>NC_056729.1:608550809-608850809 GCF_019279795.1 Protopterus annectens | reverse complement strand
GATAGGCCACCTCATTCCCTTGCATGCATGCAGCAATAGCATAGATATACTACCAGAACATACTAATACATTCATTTATTGTTAAGAAGACTGACTTACCTTGTGCCTGTAGCAGTTGTGTGGACAGTGCTTGAGAGCTGCCTATGTTGGATGCACACAGTACATTGCCTATACATAGTAAGTTACAGGTAGTATGATGTGTGTGTCATCCATTTTAGTGTGTGTGGGAGTCAGAGAGAGGTCTCAGTCCCTGGGTGCCTACAGTGTCAGTGTGTGTGCTGTGCATTGCCTCTTTGCCAAGGCCAGGACATATTGGTCATGCCTCCATCTTCCTACAGGGCTGGCTCAGGGGGTTCCTCTTCTGACTCCCTCTGTGCCTGTGGGGACTTTGGCAATGGTGGTGGGCTGTGTGGCCCTTCCCCATGCTGATCCTGCTGCAGCTGTTTCTGCAGGATCATATTGTGTAGCATGGCACATACTATGATCATGTGTGCACATGTGGCTGGATAGTACTGCAAGGCGACACCAGATATGTCAAGGCAGCAGAACTGTGACTTGAGCATCCTAAACACATGCTCTATAATGATCCTAGTTTGTGCGTGTACCTCATTATGGTGTTCTTGAGTGGGCATGTGTGCATTTCTGATAGGTGTCATCATCCACAGCTCCAGTGCATAGCCAGCATCCCCACCAGATGGCCATATGGGACGTCCCCCCTGGCAAATTCCTGATACAGCTGTGAGGAATGCCAGATGTGGGAGTTATGATAGCTTCCAGGGCTGCCAGCACACACATTAATGATAATGCCCTGAGCATTGCACATGACCTGGCAGTTGATGGAGTGGAAGCCCTTGTGGTTTATGTAGATCCTACCCTGCTCACTGGGTGGTGGTTTGATGTGGATGTGCATGCAGTCTATAGCACTCAGTACCTCTGGGTAGTCTGCTACATGGTGGAAGAGGTGCATATTGCTGGTCCACTCCTCACGGGTACTGGGGAAGTAAATGTGCTCAGCAGCATGTGGTAGCATGACATCTAGGAACTGGTGGAGTACCCTGTATGCAGATGCCTGTGAGACCCCCATGATGTTCCCAGATGGTCTTTGGAAAGTACCTGTAGCTAGTATTCTTAATGCTACACATACCTTGGTATCCACTGGGATGGGTTCCCCTCTGTTGGTTCTGTGTCTGAGTTGAGGCCAACACAGCTTGCTGCATTGCTGAAGTATGTCTCAGTCCACCCTGCAACACTTTACTATCTTCAGATCATGTAGCACCTGGTAGGTTACCCTGGGTCTGAACATTCTTCTCCTTCTCCTCAGTCTGGGGAGGTTGCCAGCATTATCCTCCTCACCGCCGTCAGCCTACAGCACATACTGATGTATCAAAGTGACAGTAGCCCCTAACATTTTGTCTGTTAAAATTCCCTGAGTGTGTACACCAATGGTGCAGAGTTTGTGGGAAAAAACAGATTGAAAGGTGTTTGCACAGTTTATACTGTTGTGCTGCAGATGCTGCCTGTATGATTGGCTGGTTATAATACATTCCACCTGCTTACTATATATTTTTTGTACTTGATTGCTTTTATTCTGCTGTTTCCCTTTTTATTCCATTCCCATTCCTGCCCGTTTTAAGCCCTGAGGCACACCGCACAAACACTGTTCCCTGTTATTGTTTTGATTCTGCATGCCATAAACTATAATGGCAAAATGCAGATTTCACTTAAAATTGTCTTTTCACATTTTTTTTTATTTTAGTCATGATCCCGTTTGCACACCGCTGCCCTAGTCTTAAACGGTCAACATTGGCAAAAAAAAAAACTTTGATTTTTATTATTTTGCAACTCTTTTCCATGCCAATGGCAATATGTTTGGCCATTGGCATGCCTAATGATTATAATACATGCTTTACTTTGAGCTGCCATGCCTCCATTTTGATTTGTGCAAAAATGTATTTGGCTAGAAGCCAAATACATTTGTGCAGCGCACACTATTCTGGCTCAGATGCCTGCTTGCTTTCTGAATTGCTAATTTACCTTATTTGCTTGGTTTTCACAAGCAAATGAGGTAATTAGCATTATTCAGTGGTGTCTGTGCCAGAATCATGCTGGGAGGCTCATGTACGTTCCCAGCCTCCTTTCCTGAATCGCACAGGCTCCGCACTCCATGTTCAGGCCATGCCACTATTAGAACACGGGCTTTTAGGTTACTGAATCCCAGGGTAAGAATTTTCTAAGACAAAGCTGAATCATTGCCTTGCCTGAGTTATCTACAAAGTAATGTCTTGGCAGGATAGTCACAATGAATTGAAACTGATCATTCCTAAGACTGGCAGCAACATTTTCTGCTTCTATATGAATGGTGGAGTTTGCAGATGCATATTTGCTCACTTATGTTTACACATAAAAGTATTCATAATCATTAAATTGAAAAGTAATAATGATATGTTTGGTAAAAAATATATATAAAGAACGTTGTTTAGAATCAATATTTCAGGAAAATTTATGAATAGTCCAAACATGTCTTTGTCCAGATTTTTCAAACAGTAAAAAATGTCCACTTATACACTAAGACTGGAGAGGAAATATATTTTGATGAAAATGGAGATGCAGTGATTCCATATGAAATTGTGAATATACAGATATTACCAGATGATACATTCCGCCTAGTAAAAGTAGGCAAAATGGAACCTAGAGCTTCTCCTGGTAAAGCCATCAGCATCAATGTGACTGCTATTTTGTGGAATGAAAAATACACAGAGGTAGGAGTTTATATTACAACTTTAAATATAAAAATCACAATAAGTACAGTAGGATATCTGTTACACATGGAACACATAGTCGTAAAACTGAGGTCATGTAAAACGTGAGAAGTGTGAGAAAGGAAACATAGCAGAGTAGACTACAGATGTAGGGAGACATTCAAAACTGACTGTTAATAATATTGGCTCTAGATGATTGTTACTCTTGAAATGATACCATGTCCCCATGTGCAAAATCGGGAAAAAGGGGCTGTGGATAGATGGATGGATGGATTTCACAGAGAAGGAGTAAAGCCATGGATTGCTGTGCTGGAGGTAGCAACAGAGTGTATGTCAATAGAATGGTTTTGGAATACTGCAGCAGACAGAACATAAGGCTTAGGAAATGATGAGAAATTAGTTTTCCACACAGACAAGCTGCAATGTTTTGACATACGTGACTCACCATTGGTCTATTTCTGGCAGCTTCTCATCATTTCAGGATATGTAGTCTTGTAAAATGTAGGTCATCTTTTGTATTTCAGATATAATTTGGTTAAACTTCTTGTCCACAGCTTCCTTGCTGTTGTTAAGTGGAGTTTGCTGGGCTTTTGGGGCATGGGGACCTGGTGTCTCACTCAGCAAAGCATGCAGGAAAACTGCACTGAGTTACAGCTGGGTGAGTCATCTTCTTTTTACCTTTAGATATTCGGTAGGACTGCCAGCAATGGCTACAAGACTCACTTGAGTGCTAATGCTGAACAGTCCCCTGCTAATGCAGGTGGCGAAGGAGCAGCTAACCAAAAACATGGCTATCTGACCAAAAGTCACAAGTGCTACACACCTATCAAAGTGCTATCTTTCTTATCATGGCTCTTGTATCACCCACTAGGGGGGGGCTCATAAAGTAGCCATGCCATTACTGTATACTAACATTTTCTCCCCGAAACAGACAGGTAGGCATGGCAGGCAGGCAATACACCACCATTCCTCATTCTCCCAGTCATTCCTGGCAAGAACATGAGATAACTAATTGAACTTAAGTCAACCTGGTCGTAGTCAGCAGTTTAGCCATCTAAGCCAATAGTATTGGCTATAGAAAGCAGAAGTACCTGAAAAAAGAGAAAGGGTTTTAGAAGAAAATAAATCAAAGGATGATAGTATAGTACTAAATGAGTTATTAGTGTTACAGGCAGGTTGTGCAGAACTATAGAAAAGGGAATTATTAACTTAAACTAATGATGAGTGTATCAGCTGCCTGGCTATTATAGCCATCATTTTTGGGAGGATCAGATAAAGGGTACTCACTTGGTTTATTTTGATTTAGAAGACTTCGATTTATTGCATTTTGTCTTAAAGATCAAACCTTATGAGTGCTCCACTGAGGCAAAGAATATATTGTGCTAGTCATGATCTATCTGGAAGTAGAGCTAAACAACTTGCAAACAATAATCATTTAAGACAGTCTAACAACTATACTAATTTGATGCACACATGAAGCATAAAACAAGACTATTTATCAGACTTGTTATCACATTCACCTGTATAACTAGCTGATGATTGATGTTTAGGTGAAAGTAGTCATGGCGCTGAAAATGCTGTGTGTTGTTCCTGAATCTTATGCAAGCGCAGACAAGACTGATAAAAAACATTGTTGCGTGGTCCTGTTTGTGAAATTAATTGTTGAGAGACAACTGATACTGTTTGAAAATAGTCTTTACTCTGAATCAGTTGTGTGAATTCTTACCAAAAATTATAACATTAATTAACAAAAACTACTGTATAGATCTGTTAGTGCAATGAAAATTGATGAGCAAAGTATTCATGCCTCTGAAACAGTTGTCTGCCCTTTTCTGAAAACCATGTAAACAACTCAAGATATTTTATTAAAGACTGTCAGATAAGCTTGTTTGTGAAATGAATCCAGTTGCTGGACAATTTGATATATACTTGAAAAGTAGTGATTACCTTGAAGTAATTGTGTGTTCCTTCTTAAAGCTATGCAAGCAACTCAAGAGACTTTAATAGAGACAACTGAACAGGCTGATCTGTGTAATAAAACAAATTTTTATTTTTTCATATTTTAAAAGAATTTGTATTCTAGAACGTCTCATTTCCTACTGAACAGACAAGTTGCCCCTCCCATACCACCTGTGTTGTTTTCCTTTTTGCTTCCTTGCTTTATCTGGTATCTAGCAAAGAAAAAAGAAAACATTTCCACCATTCCACCATCACCAAACCTGTTATATAATTTCTACTGCTATTCACATGTAATACTAAAATTATTATGTCAACCTTTTCTTTTTCATAAGTGTTAATATACTAATATATTCTTCAGATTACAAAACAAGCTCTTCCCCATAATTTGGATGTTACATAAGTGGTTACTATATTTGTAGTTTAAGAAACCACTGAAGAGCTTATCTCAAATTCCCAGTTGTCCTTAAACAATGTCCAATTAAGTGACTTATTTACAGTCAGCAAATGAGGTCTGTTAGAATCAAGCTCTGTACCATGGGGACTACAGCTCACAACTTCAACCCTCTTCACCAACTTCCAGACAAACACCAGCCCTTGCAATCAGCAGGATTTGAATCTATACAGGGAAACCCCAATGGATTTCAAGTCCATCACCTTAACCATTCAGCCACAACTACAAACCACTTATATCTACTCATTTAATGACTATATCTCAAATAGACAGACTACATTTAAAACAGGAACGATAGAGTCAATTCCCTCACTCCTCATACAAAAGAATTCCTGCAAGGCAGGGTTCTTGCACCTTTCTTGCTTTCTGTCTCTATGAAGAAGATCCACTTGACTTACCCCCTCTTTGCCATAGTTCTACATGGGAAAGATATGATCATTTATTCATCCACCCCCTAAACCTTGGAAAAAGAAACCATAAAGAGCTCATTTCTATAAAAGCTGCTTGACATAAATCCAAGTAATATTTAATTATGACATCCTGCAGTTGAGTGGATGAAGGAATGAGCAGTATGAAAAGTTCAGCATATAAAGTATATTTATTTAAACATTTACTAAAAAAATAACCAGGATTAAGCACTTTTATCTCTCTCTCTTTTGGGAGACTTCATCAGCATGTGTGAATATATAAATCTGCAGTTACTGTTGGTAAGATAATCTTGCAAGGCATTCAACTGAAAATAAAAGGGATGGAATCATGGGAAGCCAGGGGTATTAACTTTGCTCTCTGTCCATACACTGAGAAGCTTATCTGAATATTAAGTGTTGACCATTGCCCAAGGTAACAGTATAAACATACAGAAGTACACATTGGGTAACAGTTACTTTACTTTTTAGTCAGAGAAGGCAACATACAACAATAAGCTCTAAAATATTGGGAATAGTTAGTGGTACAATGGATCAAAGAATGCAAACTGAGGGAAATCCCACATGCTGGACAGAGCAAGGATGAGACTACAGCTTCCCCGCTTGCTGTTGAATTTCAGACCATTAAATGTGGATACAGCCTGCTAGCCAGTGAAAGTTCAGAGTATGGAGTATATAACTGATCCATTATGTCCCCACATGATCTAAAAAGGCGGTATGGGGTGTGAAAACTAGAGTTGGAGAAGAGATGATAGGAGGTCATAGTAGCTGAAGGAATGAAGCAGTTTGAGGTGCAAAAGAAGGAAGAGCAGAAAGAGACTGAATTTGCAGAGGAAAAAAGAAAACATCAAGCTTGAACTGGTCATGGTGTAACAGACAGAGAGAGAAAAGGGGTTACTGCATGAAAATGAACTAAACAACCTTCCACAAATATATATCAGTAAAGGGGTAAAAACTCAACCCTGTATGCAAAGGTTAGTAATAAATGTCTTCTCAGTATAAAGAGGGGAGTGATTTTGATAGTTTTATTTAGGCATTTGACCATATGTGCAATCAGCACCAGCAATGGGTGATGATTTTATAATTTCTTCCTGCTATTAGTAAGATGAATGACATTGATTGTCTTGATCATCTTAAAGTTAAAAAAATATTTTTGAATGTTTCAGTTAATACATAAAGCTTATAGGAAGATGTCCAAGGAACACAGGGGAAAGGAGAGGATAGTGTTAGTGATTTCAGTGAAGAATGAAGCACTTACTCTAATTGATGGGTGATATAGGGCATGCATGGTAGAAATGTCAACTATGTAATGGTGAATAACAAAACCCAAGTGTGGGAGCTAACACAGACAGCATGGCAACCATTTGAAATGGCAGGACCCACTAGCGTGCATCCTGAAATACAGATACTGAATGACCAAAAGATCTGATATATATATACCTGGTCTGAAATGAGATTTCTCAAAATATTCTCTTTTCTCCAAAGTATGATGATCTTGGAGTTGTTATACATAAGTTCAGGGGTGGTGGGCTTGCCCCACATAGAAATTGCAGGTGGGGCTTGCATCCCCCTGCAAAAAGAAGTCTTAATGAAAAGAGTGATTTCTGAGATTCAGTCTTCTCTGGGTTTTTGGTCTTTTTCTATTTTTCAGCACCTGGCATTTCAAGTGCTGACATTTCAATAGGAAGCTGGCAGCATTACTGTAGTGGTGGGTTGCCTTAAGACAACAGCTCTTCTAGACTATCTCAAGGGCTTGGACCCTATCCTGGTGAAAGGAAAACATTGCTAGGAGAGACACTCCCCTGAATTCATCAAGCTGTTTTTTCCGTGCAGGAACAGTGTAGCCATTCCTGCAGGGAAAATGGCCACAGAGCGATCCAGCAAAAAGACGATCTGATGTGCGCATGAGCATGCCTACACTGTTCCTTCACAGATATGCCTGCAGAACACTAATTACCTCATTTTCTGGTAAAAACAGGCAAATGAAGTGAGTTAGCAATTCACCAAGCAGCCAGGTATCCGTGCAGGAACAATGTTATTTGCAGAAATGTATTCGGTTACTAACTGAATACATTTCTGCAAATAAAACGGAGGCATAACAGCTCTCAAAAAAGTATGTATTACAGTGGTTAGGCATGTCAATTGCCAAATATATGGCCATTGGCATGGAAAACCATTTCCTTTTTATAAAAATCAAACTTTTTTTTTTTGGCCAATCTTGGCCATTTAAGCATAGGGCAGCGGCATGCAAACTGGATCAGGTGGAAAATAAAAAAATCTGAAAAGTCAATTTTAAGGGCAATCTGCAGTTTGCAATTATAGTCTATGGCATGCAGAATGAAAATACTAGGGAACAGTGGTTGTCAAGGAGAAAGGCTCTGTGTAAGTGCAGTAAATATGGAATAAGGCAGTGGGGCATGCAAATGAGGGGAAATTTACTGAATCACAGTCTCAAACTGCACCTAACTGTGTAGGTGCTCTAGCACAATGGTGTAACTAGGAAACGCAACAGACATGAAAAGGGGGTCTGTAAGGCATGTTGTAAGCACATTGGAGCCCTGAGGAGCAGAGATAAGCTTAGCTAAGCAGACCTAAGCAAGGAGGTGTGTCTGAGGCTGTATTGTCTTATTCCATGAAACGAGGAGTGTGTTCACACCAGGGGAGGGCCATTTCTTACTGTTTACATTAGCTAAACCATTTGGGCACTGGGTTTGCATGGTGAGACTCTGGGCTTAAAAGGGGAGGAAATGGGAAGGGGAAAAAGAATAAAAAAGGAAAAATAACAGAATTAAAGCAATCAAGTACAAATAACATAGCTGGCAGGTGGAATGCATCATAGACAGCCAGTCCTACAGGCAGCTTCTGCAGCACAACAGTATAAAGTATGGAAACACATTACAGTGTGGCTTTTCCCACAAACTGTACACCATTGGTGTACACGTCTGGGGGAATTTTAACTGGAAAAATGTTAGGGGCTGCCATTGTTTTCATCCATCAGTATGTGCTAGAGGCTGAGGGCTAGGAGTAGGATAATGGTCTCAACCACCACAGACTGAGGAGGAGGAGAAGAGTGCTCAGACCCAGGGTAACTTATCAGGGGTTGCATGATCTGGAGATAGTAGAATGCTACAGGGTAGACAGAGACATACTTCAGCAAATCAGCAAGCTGTGCCAGCCTCAACTCAGACCTAGAACCAACAGAGGGGAACCCATCCCAGTGGATACCAAGGTACGTGTAGCCTTAAGAATTCTAGCTACAGACAATTTCCAAAGACATATTAGGGACATCATGGGGGTCTCACAGGCATCTGCATCCAGGGCACTCCATCATTTCCTGGATACCATGCTACCACATGCCGGTGAACACATTTACTTCCCCAACACCCATGAGGAGAGGACCAGCAATATGCATATCTTCCACTCTGTAGCAGAATATCCAGAGGTACTGGGTGCCATAGACTGCACACACATCCACATCAAAGCACCACCCAGTAAACAGGGTAGGGTCTATATAAACTGCAAGAGATTCCCCTCCATCAGCCCAGGGCATTATCATGAATGTGTGTGCTGGCAGCCCTGGAAGCTATCACGACTCCCACATCTGGCATCCATTACAGCTGTACCAGGCATTTGCCTGTAGGGGTATCCCATATGGCCATCTGGTGGGGGATGCTGGCTATGCACTGGAGCCATGGATTATGACACCCATTAGAAATGCACACATACCCATACAAGAACACCATAATGAGGCACACATGCAAACCAGGATCATTATAGAGCGTGTGTTTGCGATGGTGAAGTCACGATTCAGCTGCCTTGACATATCTGGTGGAACCTTGCAGTACTCTCCAGTCACATGTGCACACAAACAGCTGCACCAGGAACAGCATGGGGAAGTGTCACACAGTCCCTCACCATTGCCAAGGTCCCCACAAGCACAGACGGACTCACAGGAGGAGGCCCTTTGTGCCTGCTCCTGTAGGCAGACAGAGGCATGCCCAGTATGCTCAGGCATTGGCAAAGAGTTAACACATCACACACACACACTGACACTGTAGGGACCCCAGGGACTGATATCTCTTTCTGACTCACACACACACAGTAAAATGGATGACACACACACATCGCTTTACCATGTATAGGCAGTGTACTGTGTGCATCCAACATAGGCAGCCCTAAGCACCGTCCTCACATCTGCCGCAAGCACAAGGTAAGTCAGTCTTCCTAACAATAAATGAATGGATTAATATGTTTTGCTAGCATATCTATGGTAATGCTGCATGCATGCAAGAGAATGGGGTGGCCTACTGAGATAGCAGCACACAACTGACAGCTATGTGGGACACCAGGAAATGTCTGGTCAAAACTGGCCTCCACACACTATGCAGTAATACCCAAGGTGGCAAATCCCACTGCAGTATATGTGTGGGGACAACTAACTGGATGGTCATAAGTCACAGACATGGATGTCAGTGTTGGGGTCCCATACCCACCCCTCACACCCACACACCAAGTCAGTTGTAGAAAACCACAGACAAATATCTGTTAAAGGCACACAAATAGTGGCAATGTTGAATTATCCCCCTAAAGACTCACACAGTGATAGCACAGCAGGACATGCATTTGCAGTAAGGCTCTGAAGGGTAAGAAGTCTGAAACTCAAATGTATGCCAGTACAATCTGACCTGGTCTCTTTACTGACATGCCTCTAGACCCCAAGACAGGGCACAATAGTATGGTAAACTGAACCATAAATGTAAAGTAAATATCAGTACAGTCTGCACAAATGTGTACAGTTGACAGGTGTGCCTCCCATATACCCACACAAATGCAGTAACATGTATGTTTGCAGGGAAATAGTAGCATAGCACACATTGGCAGGGCTGTACCAATACACATGAAAACATGTCGCCTGTCCACAATATGCTGAGGTCAATGAGCTGTGTGTATGTGTGGTTAATACTGTCATGATCTGGCCAGCACGTTCTCCTGGCAGTCATCTTGTAGTGCTTTAGGTACAGTGCTGCCTTTGACAGGACCATGTGCAGATAACTGCAGTGCCAACTGTTATGCATATCAGTGACACCCACTGCTCTGCTACTACCATAACTGGAAGTCACACTGCTATGTGGAATATACTACACATATAAGTGACATCTTGAAGGATGTGTAGCTGAGGTGCAAAGGCTTTAGTGAAAATAAGTGCTTTCTGGTACTGTTGCCAGTGGTTATTCTCAATAATCATCCTGTCTTATGTTTGCTTTTACATATAATGGACATGTCTGCAAAGTAGATTGCACTCTGTTCCTACACCCATAACTCTCAACCTCTCACAGCAAGATGTCAGGACAAGGGCAGAAATAAAAGTGGAACAAAGTCACAATGATAGGCATGTGTTGTAAATATCGCCCTTACACACTGAGAAAGTTGGTAGGGTGAGGGGGTTGGAGTAGCAGGAATTGAGTGAAGGTTATGTAGTCTGCAACAGTAATATCTGTCATTATTTTGTAACATCACTCTTCAATTATATGTAACTAACTTGCCATAAAAACACAAGTTTACATAGAAAGGATGAAACCATTAGCCAAACATCTGGACAACCTTCCAAAAAATGTACAGGTGAGAGGTATGCCCACACAAGGATATGACATCTCAGGTTAGAAAGATATCACACAAGCAGGAGATCCCCAGCCAGTATATCATCAGGTTGCTGGACTATTTATACAGACATGTTATTACTAAACTAGCTGTAGCCACACCTCACAAATGCCCTTGTTGGGCTGCCCTCATAATATTGGTCTAGGCATCATACAACTAGTATTCCTCTGGTAAAGCACTGTGATAATCTGAGGATGTCTGGCACTAAGTAATGACACAATACATTGCAGTTTCAGACTACAGATATGTCAGAAAATGTTTGCTAAACAAAACAAGTACCCTGAGGAAAGTCTTGTGTACTCCTCAGGGCTTAGGGCTATGGCAGTAGCACACAAAACCCTGGACTGGAGTACACTTATCTCTGGAATGGAGTCCTACTCTAACTATAGAAGGTCACACTGGGCATGGTCCTATGCTTGGAGAATCACAGGACATGTTGAAACCTACATCGGAATATATGACTGTATTATGTATATATGTTTGTGCATACAGAAAGCTATGTACACTTCAGCTGTCCCCACACACACATATCAGACAGGATTACCCTCAGTTAGCAATAGATGGCCCATATGTGATATATCTGCATCTGTTGCATGAGATACATGCACACACACACACACACACACACACACAAATATATATATATATATATATATATATATATATATATATATATATATATATATAGGCAACAGATATATGCCAAGCATACACACACATAGATGTGAGAAGTGAGAGACAGAGAGTGATAGTGAGAGGGACACGGGGGACACAGACAGAGTGAGTCACACACACGGATACCCTGAATGGCATACAGTGATGTCCTGCTGTGGATAGTGGCATACTAGTTGTAAACAGTTGCATGTGCCAGCATAAAAGGTGATCCCCATTGGGTAACAGTACTGAGGTTGGGTGGTTTATAATATCACATCACGTGTGTGTGTGTGTGTGTGTGTGTGTGTGTGTGTGTGTGTGTGTGCCCATAGGTCTAAGTATTAGGAGACTCTTCACAGTCAGTACACTTCACATTACCCTACTTCACAAGATCTACCACTTTCATTCACCTTAGAAGTACCATTGGACACCCATCACCCCTATAAGCTTTGTAGCATGTGCAATACTGAGTAACACTCTAGTACAAGTAACTAGATAGGTAGTGGTTCTAATCTCAATGCTAGCAACTGTGTGTATGTGAATGATAGTTGTGTGTGAAGGAGTGCATGTTTGTTTGTTTGTATGTGAAACAGTGTTAGGCCGTTCCCACCTATAACACTTCCCAGTGCCCCACTTTATCACTCCCTCTGATGTCATGCCCCTTATCAGCACCTTTGGCCAGTTGTCAGTCCAGTAAGCTCTGTAGTGTGTGCTATACCTCCGTACCACTATGGTACAAATAACTAGATAGGCAGGGATTCTACTCTCTGATGTGGCCAATGTGTGTGTGGGTATATAAGTGTGTGTGTAAGTGTGTATGTTTGTAGGAAGAAGTATTTTGATAAGTTTCCCACCCACTGCCCTACTTTATCAGTCCTGCTGATGTCATCCCCCTTATCAGCACCTTTGGCCATTTGTCAACCCAATAAACTCTGTAGTACTTGCAATAACTGTGTAACCATATAATACAAATAACTAGATAGGCAGACAGGGGTTCTACTCTCAGGTTTGGCAAATGTGTGTGCGTTTGTGTGTGTGGATGTGTAAGTGTGTATGTTTGTAAGAAGAAGTATTTTGATAAGTTTCCCAACCAATGGCCTACTTTATCAGTCATGCTGATGTCACTCCCCTTATAGAATCATAGGTGTGTACTAGGCTAATGGCCCTGGAGTGTTTACAAGCCTATCCCATAGCTGTGCCCTGCCATTGTGCCACCTGAAGTTAGTTTCCAGTGCGTCCATCAAGTAGAACCACTGGAGTGATCCCTGAGGTGAACTTTCTATTGCTCATCAATATTTCTATGGAACAGGGTAATTTAGGTGCTTTGCTTGACATGTATGAGAAGTCTATTCCAGGGCATGTTTAAACTCTGGGTGAGGAACCTGTCCCTCCAGCATGTTGCGTTGATTGTGGTAATGAAATTGAGGTCCCTGCAGTGTGTGGTGCACAGGAATTGGGATGTATTTAGCTGTAGCATTTTTAAAAGAGCTGGGTCAGAAATGGCTTTGAAAGTCAAGCAGAGATTGTCTCCAAGTAGGTGATATGAGACAGAGACCTGGAGTCTTTTGAGTTTGTTTGTATAGCACATGTGTTTAATGCCTAGGATCCTCTTTGTGAGGTACTTAAGTGGCCTCTGCAGCTGTTGTAGGTGTCTAATGAGGTACATGCCAAATGGGCCATTATACTTGATGACTGGTCTAATGAGGGAAGAGTACACACAGACAATGACGTCTTTATTCCTGGATGCAAGACCCTTGGTAACAAAATGTGCCACATAGAAGGATTTCCTAACCACGGTGGCAATGTGGTGGTTAAAGGAGAGGTCACTTTCAACCTGTGTCCCAGAGCTCTTATAATGCCTACAGTGTTCAATGGGCTCCCATTGATGTGGGACTTAGTGGGAACTGAGATTTTAAAAAAGGGGCTGATGATGCATTTTGTGGTGTTAAACTTCAGACCATGGTTTCCACACCAGTCAGTGGACTCAGTGAGGCCTTTAGGATGTCTGCAACACTTGTGGGGTTAAAGATGGCTCCCAGCTTGCAGTCGTCTGTGAACATAGTCAACCAGAGTTTATTTGTGTTGGCCTGGACTCCTGAGAAGTAGATGCTGAACAGGAGAGTACCCAGAACTGATCACTGTGGGAATCCACTTGGGGCTGGTTGGCAGTCTGACTTGGAGCTCACTACTTTCACACTGTGTGTTTTATCTGTGAGCCAATTTGCAACCCCACTAGTGATATAGGGGTTTGATGCCTAGTTTGGTGGGTTTATCAATAATTCCTGACTGAAGAATTGTATCAAGAGCCTTGGCCAGATCGATGTAGGCTGTATGCAGTGCTTTACTGTCATAAACAGCCCTGGTGACTGACTCAAAGAAGTTAACCAGGCTGAGCAGGCATAATCTCCCTTTCACAAAGTCAAACTGTGTGGGGCCCAGAGTTAGGAGATTACCTACATGTTTGTTGATCAGGTCCCTGATGCACTCCATAGCTGTACATATCAGACTCATCAGGTTAATGGGCTGATAATTCCCAGGGTCTGTAGTCACTACCCCTTTAGGGAGAGGGATGACTGTAGCAGTGTGCCATTTTGGAGGGACAACTACTGAGGTTAGGCTGTGACTGAACACAGCACACAGATGTGGTGCCAGGTATCTTTGTAGTTCATGTAGTATGCAGTCAGGGATAATTCTGGGTCCCATGGAAACTGTATTCTTGCCCATGGACAATGCAGGTTGAACCTGAGCAGCAATAATCCTGGGTGCCTGGCATTCTTCTGCCATTCTGAATGTTCCCCTAGGGGGGAGAGAGGGGTAAAGCTGGCACTGAATGTGTTGGCAAGCATGTTGGCAATATCTGTTGGCTTAGTATAGGAGGTAGCATTGTGTAATAACTCAGAGCACTTCTGAGTATTGCCGTGGAGGTTCTTGATATAACTATCAAATGCTTTGTGATTGTTGTCAGTGTCTGCTGCAATTCTGCCGTCATGGCTGGCTTTAGATGATTTCATGAGGGATCTCAAGTTGTTGTTGAGGCTAATAAGGGAGTTTTACCACTCTTGGGACTCCACCTTTTTTGCAACAGTTTCTTTCTTCTATTGTACAGGTTAGTAGTGGCAGGGAACTACCAGATTGGCCTCCAGTGTTTAGAGGAGAGTGTCCTGGTTCTGTTGGGTATGGCTAGATCCATGCATTGATGTATATGTATGTACAGTACAATTCTGTATGATTTGGCAGTCATGCAGGTATTTTCCATTGGCATTGGTGCTGTGAAGTTAGTCACCTCTGTTTCTAGGAGTCCAAAGTCAGTTTTGGATAAGTTTTTCAATGTAGTTACCTTTGCGGGGGTGAGATGTGGATTTGCACTTTATGGTTGTATCTGACCAGGTAGGAATTAACTACTGCTGTCAAGCAATGGTGCCATATGTTAGTAATCAACACAGGTGAAGGATGTTGCTTCCTCTACTGGTTATCAGAATGAGCTGGTCCAGGGCATTAAAAATTATGAATTCCAGGAAGAGTTGTGCCAGTGTATTGGTGCTTGAGTATCTTTCCCAGTTGATGGAGGGGTAGTTAAAGTCTCATAGTATGACAGTGTTGGGTTGGACCCTGATGGATTCCAGGGTGTTGAGGAAATAGATTTAAAGTCTAAGGACATGTATGGGGACCTATAGCAGGCTATGACCTGGATTGCACTATTACCCAATGTCAGTTGTACTGAAGTATCTCAGATGCATTATGCTGGGATACTAGTCTGGAGGTGTGCATATCCTTTATGAATATGGAGACACCACCACCTTTGGAGCTGTGGTCCATGTTTTGGGGCTGACAGGTGTGGAATGACTTATAGCCTGGTAGTGCAGGGGTGCTGTCTGCTGTTGTAAACCACGTCTTCATTACAGCACAAATGTCAATGTTCTCCATTTTGAGGAGTGTTTTGAGTAAATGCATCTCGAGATTTAGATGTGTAGTGTTAAGGAGCATGACCTTCAGACTGCATTTATGTGTAGCTGTTATGGTGGTAATTTGATTTGGAACACTGCCTAAAAAGGCACAATATGGGTGGCAAGACACTTAGCCAGTACCTGGAAATCCAGGGGTGACAGATGCAGGCCATCTCCGGCAAGCCATCTCAGTCTGTCAGTCATGTCATCCTAACCAGACAGATACTGGATCCCCTGAGAATGACACCAGACACTTAAGCCAATTGTTGAACTCAATCATTTGTTGTTTGTACTGCGGTATCATTCTGGGTGACAGTAGTATACTACTCAGGGTTACTATCATACCCACCTGTCCCACATAAACTAAGAGCTCCACCATGTCTTTTTTGGGTCTATATTTGAACATCGAACTTTCAAAATTTTGAGTGTTCTAATATTGAATCCTATTAATCAAAAATGTAAAACATCGAACATACAGAACAGCAAATTTCTTCCTAGGGAAAAAATTTGCTGTTCCAAAATACATACACACAACACAAGCATGCCAAACAAACAGCAATCTACACACATACACCTAAACTCTTACACCTAATCCTACACTAAACTATACATACACCACTAACTATCTATTTACCTTAACCCAAACCCTAACCCTAAAGTCCATCACTATCGCACAGTCACCTCACCCGCGCCCTAACCCTAACTAACCTACCCCACCCTAACCCTCATGTCTACACAATCGCACACTTACCTGACCCGTGCCCTAACCCTAACTCACCTAACCCACCCTAACCCTCACGTCCACACAATCGCACACTTACCTGAACCCGACCCGTAACTTTCCACCACAGCGCTGAAAATACTGAAGCAAAATAAATGGACAGCCGAATTCTTTCCCTAGGCAAAAATTTGGTTTTCTGTTTCTTTGATATTTTCAGCGTTTGCTGAAAATGGGTCGATATTAGAACACTGGAAATTTTGAAAGTTCAGTGTTTTAATATAGACCCTTTTTTTGTAGTTCAGGGAGGTGCATCTCAGGTCATTCACACACACACATAGACAATGACAGAGTGATACTTGTAGTTGCTGTGGAGTGACCTGACTGGGTGTTTTATGTGTTGGCTTCTGGCACCTGATAGACAGCTGACTGTTACCTTCTCCATGTTCAACCTAGTGAGTGGGACCTCTGTGTGCCTCACTATTGAGTCACCTATGATTACTGTATTGGGCAGGGTGATTAGCCTTAGGGGCTTAGGTTGAGGAACACACTGTGTAGGTAAGATATGTGTCCTGTGGTTTGTGCTGTATTGTGGTGGCTGAGTGAGTGTCTGTCTCGGTGGTCTCTGCTGTTTGGGTAAATGTCTATTGAGTGCATCTGTAAAGATGGGTGTGTGGTTTTTGTTTGTATATCAGAGCTGTGATGGTGGGTGTTCTGGAGGAGTATGTGTTCCATGTGGTGTGGTACAGGTGTTGACCCTTCTCCTCTTGACCAGCTAGTCCAGTGTTCGCTGGAGTGTGCATATCTTCCAGTTTGGTTATATAGGGGTATCTCTCACAAGTCTGAGTGTTAGGTGTTTAGAGGAGAAAGTTGTCTGTGTACATGAGGCAGTTGCAACAGTGCCTCAGAATGCCCAAGTGCACCAGATTAATGTGCAAAAGCACAGAGGACTGCACTTTAATCATGCCAGGAGGGATGGTCATAACTACTAAATACTGCAGCTAATTTCATGAGAAATGACTACTGCTGATGGCTCTTAGGTGTGTTAGAATAATTGATACAAAACCTGTTGAAGTGCAAAGCTATTAGGCTATTTGAAATGCAAGAGAGAAAGAACTAGCAAGATTTAAGGGAAAAATTGAAGGCAAACTTTCTGGCACCTGTAATAGTTTACCTCAGCTGTGCAGTTATCAGCACCTTTGGCCATTTGTCAGCCCAGTAAGCTCAGTAAAGTATGCTATAACTAGATAGACAGGGGTTCTAATGTTAATACTGACAAGTGTGTGTGTGTGTGTGTGTGTGTGTGTGTGTGTGTGTGTGTGTGTGTGTGTATACATATATATATATATATATATATATATATATATATATATATATATATATATATATGTGTGTGTGTGTGTGTGTGTGTGTATGTGTGTGTGTTATGCCATTTTGAGTTCTGTACCACTCTGTAAACTTTCCATCTCCCTACTTTACTAGCCCTGCTGATGTCATTCACCTTAGAAGTACCTTGTGAGTAGGTGAAATCATGTAAGCTCTGGGGTGTGTCTGATAACTGTGTAACACTATAGTAAAAATAACTAGATAGGTAGGAGTTCTAATCTCAGTATTAGCAACTGTGTGTATGTGTGTATGTGTGTGTGTGTGTGTGTGTGTGTGTGTGTGTGTGTGTGTGTGTGTGTGTGTGTGTGTGTGTGTGTGTGTGTGTGTGTGTGTGTGTGTGTGTGTGTGTGAATCTAATACTGTGTGGTTTAACCCATTTTGAGTTGTGTACCACCCTGTAAACTTCTCATAACCCTACTTTACTAGGCCTGCAGATGTCATTCACCTTAGAAGTACCTTAGGACTAGATGAAATCAAGTAAGCTCCATGATGCATCTGCTAACTGAGTAACACTATAGTAGAAATAACTAGATAGGTTGGGATTCTAATCCCAATACTGTCAATGGTTTGTGTGTGTGCATTTGTGTGAGAATCATATACTGTGTGGGTTTTACATTTGAGTTGTGTGCCACCCTGTAAACTTCCCATCACCCTACTTTAATAGGCCTACTGATGTCATTCACCTTAGAAGTACTTTGGGATGAGGTGAAATCACGTAAGCTCCACGGCACATCTGATAACTGTGTAGCACTATAGTAGAAATAACTAGATCTGTAGGGTTTCTAATCTTAATACTGGCAACTGTGTGTGTGTGTGTGTGGGTGTGTGTGTGTGTGTGTGTGTGTGTGTGTGTGTGTGTGTGTGTGTGTGTGCCAAATATTACAGTGTGTGGGTTATACAAATTTGAGTTGTGTTCCACCCTGTAAACTTCCCATCACCTGACTTTACTAGGCCTGCTGATGTCATTCACATTAGAAGTAGACTGGGAGTCAGTAAAATCATTTAAGCTATGTGACACGTCTGAGAACTGCTTAACACTATCATAGTAATAACTAGATATGTAAAGGCTCTAATCTCAATACTAGAAACTGTGTGCATTTCGGTGAAAATCATATCCTGTTTGGCTGATACCATTTTGATGTGAGTACCATCCATGCTGTTTACCACCTCATGATGACATTAATTTATATAGCATGGTAGCAGCATCTGCCTCACATGCAGCATATTAAACCATTGTGCAGGCCATACCAGTCCTCTGTACAGATGTCTATGGAATATTCAGATGTTTGCAACCTATATGTGGTATGTGTCCCTTAACAGTGCCCATGTATGTGACATTGTTGCCAAATCAGCCACAGAGAGTGTAGCGACACGCATGCCAGCATCAGGTATCATACCTGACTGAAACATCATGCTGATATAACATCTGCTACACTATCACTTGTCCAGGCTTGTAGAAGCAAAACATTTATCCACATGCTATTTCTGGTATGTTATCTCACCATCCATGAACTCATTCAGAACTTTATGTGTTGTGAGAGGTAGTGTATTATGTCCCATGCATATAATCTATGTGGGGCATGTCATGTGTATGTAGTACTTCAGTACATCAAAGTGGAAATGTAGATCTACTAATCTGTCTATTGCCAACTGTGTTTGTGTTACTGCATGCACATCCCCTGTGTCAGTCCTTACTGTGTGTATGCAAAGGATATACTATTTTGTCTCCCTGTTACACCAGGTGAACTTAGGAATACATACCACAAACCTGTCATATACAGTATCATGCATGCCCTCATCAACTGCATCACAGTTGAGTGTACGGGAAAGAAATGGCAGGGCCAACAGGTGCTGACAGGCCAATTTCTTTCAGTTAATTTAATGTCTATGCTTGTGAGGGACCTGCTGAGAGTACTGCAGTAATTTATTCTGTATATATGAACCTGTGGTACTACACAACACTGAAGTGACATGTCTCAAGGCTAATTGGCTATGACAAGGGGTATGAATGCAAGGTCACACTGTCTGACAACAGTGTCCATCACACACAGTTGCATGCATACACACCTGGTACATGTACATATAAAGGTGTACCTTGCCTATGACACAGTCGGTATAGTCCCATTCTGCCATACTCTCTCTTGGAAATGTCTGCAGGGCCACAGCCTGCAGACACACAGACACCTGGAAAACAAACTGAATACAGAATGTCCGACTACATTCAGTCAGTGGTACTAACAACAATAATGCATCTGGCTAATAAGGTACATACACCTGTATGTGTACCCATAACAAATCCAAGCAGACAGCACCTTACATAGTGTTACATAGCTACACTGTATTATATTCACCCTGTGCATCAAACCCATAGTAGCATGTCCCTGCCTCAATGTTATGGATGACAGAGAAGTGGTACAGGTATCATCATATGCAGAGGGCATGGTGTTGGTTTACCAGAGGCCTAGTTGACATCATGTGTGTGTGTTTGGAGGGGTACCCAATAGATGGGCTGTGCAGAAGTGCTGTGTGTGTCTGGAGGTGACCTGCCTGTGATACAGATGTGTGTGTGTATGCACACTTTCACACAATGTGGATACCCTACACAGTTGTATGTTGGACAGCTGTGGACCGTACATGGCAGGGTGTCCAGTTCACTGTCTCTGGCCATGGACATGGGAAATGGTCTTGACAGGGGTATCACTGGCACCACCAGGCCCAAGGCCAGATGCAGTACTGCTTCCTGATGGTGACTGCTGTCTGCGCAACCCGTGACCCTGACAGGACTGGCCAGGACCACGTGCCCATGGCCTGTTCTGGTGTGATGTAGACAACAACCCCCCTTCGGTAGTGCTGGTGTCACTGCCACTATGGGAGTGTGAAGGTGCATGGTCCCTTAGACTCTCAGCTGTTGTTGCTGCTGACCTACATCCACATGGCTGATGTCCATCTCCCACCACACGCTCTAGCACAGACATGCCGTGTTCAAGGATTACCAAGGTCTCAACCAACCATCTACTCGTGTTCTCAGTATTTTGATGTGTGGCCTCAATAAGGTCATGTATGTCGCCACATAAATCAGGAAGAGTTGCATCCACCACCCTGAGCATTTGTCTGGTGTGGCATTCACTACATGCCTGTGCATCCATGACAGCCCAAAACATGTGTCTACAGACACCTGCTGTGGCACTTGCAACAGTGGCTTGCCAAGTAGCAGCCCTCCTGCAAGCACACCTGTCCATCCGCCTGTGTAGGACCTTGCCTGCACTTTGACTATGGCCAATGTCTACACTCACCCATGCCATAGTCACCACATTAGCCTGTTCCATGCCACCACCTGCCAACTGTCCATCATCTGTGGCCACTGGAGATGGATTATGTATGGGCATTGTTACTGTGTGCGGGGATGGTGTGGACAAGAGTGGGATGCCAATCAATGACACAGATTCAGCCCCTAACAAGCCCACCTATACCTCACTATTCCCATCATCATTGTCAGAGTCTGCAGAAACAATGACATCAGTTTACAAGTGTGAGGGGCCCTGAATCCCATCACCACCTGTGAGGGGAAGACAACATATGTACATTAATACCTGCACTTTAAGGTTGGCTGGTACACACACATACACATGCACACACACAGACACACACACACACACACACACACACACACACACACACACACACACACACATACACACACACACACACACACACACACACACACACACACACACACACACACACACACACACACACACACACATGCACACACATGCACACACATACACACATACACACATGTGGGAGCACACGTATACACACACACACACACACACACACACACACACACACACACACACACACACACACACACACACACACACACACACACACACACACACACACTTACAGGTGAGGTGGCACAAATCTGTTAGACTTCACATTACGACATGCATGACACACGGCCCTCAACATCATGCATTGCAGCCAGTTTTACTACATGTAACTAACAATAAAGAGCTCTGGGATGCATGAGTAGTGTTAGTAGGTGATGGCCCTTCCCCAGCACAGACTGCACCCATGTACATATCATTGCTGTTCACCTGTATAGCATAGTAGCAAGTACTACAGACCATGCCTCACAACTGTACAAATCCTTGCAAGATGTGTAGATGTCTAGCTCATTTGTTTGCTCTGTTTCTCATAACCCCTGTGTTTGTCTGATACATAATTAGGATGATCTGAGGAGTGATGTCACTGATTAATGATAAACATTTGAGTTTCAGACCTCCAAACCAGCAGTAAATGTGTGGTCACACAATTCCTGTTACATCACCAACCTTCTAAGCTTACAATGGATATGATAAGTGTTCACAACCCTGCTAACATGCCATTTTCTTGTAATACATAAGATGAGACCGCAATAATGCATTCAAATATATTACCCACCTTTCATGTGACACATGACCTGTGCAATCCAATTGATAAACAAATGTGTTATGTGTAAAAT
Organism: Protopterus annectens; assembly: GCF_019279795.1. Lineage (NCBI taxonomy): Eukaryota > Metazoa > Chordata > Ceratodontiformes > Protopteridae > Protopterus > Protopterus annectens. The sequence continues at coordinate 608,828,345 of NC_056729.1, read as the reverse complement.
ATAATGACTGAAATATGTACAATATGGTGGTTGCATAAGTGTGCACACTCTTAAAATTATACTTTGTTGAAGCAATGTGTAAGTGACTTACAGCATTCACTCTTCTTGGGAACATGTCTATCAGCATGGCACATCTTGACTTGGTATTATTTGGCCACTCTTCCTTGCATAAGTCCCCCAACTCTGCCAGATTGCAAAGGCAGCTCATGTGAATAGCCCTCGTCCCATCACACTGGGGTTTTGCTATCAGGTTTAGGTCTAGGCTCTGGCTGAGCCAATCAATAACATGAGTGGGTTTAGGCGGAGCCATTCTTAGGTAGCTTTGGATGTATGCTTTGGGTCTTTGTCATGTTGAAGGCTAACACCCCTCTCCATTCTCAGCATTCTTGCAGATGCCTGATGGATGTGGGTCAGACATCAGAGTTATTTTGAACTGTTCAGAATTCCCACTACCGTGACTACAAGCCCAGTTCCATCTTTAGAACAGCATCCCCACAGCAGGCCAATGCCACCAGCATTATTCATCATGGGGATGGTGGTCTTCAGGTGAAGAGAGGTGTTGCTTGTGCACCACACATACCTTTTGGTATTGTGACTGTGAGGTCGATCCATAGTCTCATTACACCGTAACACATTTTCACACATGCCTTTGGGAGACTTGATGTGCTGTATTGCAAGTTGTATCCAATCCTGGATGTTTTTTGGTGTGGGAAAATGCTTCCATCTTCTGACCCTACCCCATAGGCCAGACTTATGCAGAATATGGGAGATTGTTCTCACACGTAGTATACAACATCAGTATTTGCAAAAGATTCCTGCAACACCCTCAGTGTTGCTGTATGTCTCCTGGCAGCCTCCTTGACCAGGTTTGGACATGTCTTTTCATCAGTTTTGGAGGGACGTCAGGTTCTTTTCAACAGCACTGTTGTCCCATATCCAAATCATTTTGATGATTGTCTCCGCTGTGTTCCATTCTGTATGCAATGCTGTGGTAATGTTGTCGTGCCCTACTCCTGAGTGATAACTTTCAAATATTAGATCCTTCTGCTGCTTTGTAAGCTGTTGGCAAGTCATGGCTGTTGGTGTTGCAGGCAACTGAACAAATGTCATGAATATCCTACTTGGACAGCAGATTGCCGTTTGGTGTTACTCAAAGTGCCTTTACTTGATGGCAGGTGTGTACTCAAGCAGACTGAATGCTGTCAGTAAATCACAAGTTGCTGTAACAAAATATTATCTGAAGGGTGTGCAAATGTATGCATCCAGCTTATTGTAAGGTTTGTATACACCATATTTGGTTCCCAACAGATTGGTTTTACAAGTGAATTGTTCATGTTATGGGTCACATTAAAGGTTGGAAAAGGTGTGGCCTAACATATTGTGGTCTTAGTTTGTATATATCACAAACACCTGACATCTTAATAGGGGTGTGTACACTGTTTATATCCAGTGTATAAAAGTAATGTTTCACACATGTTGCTACCTTAGGCCATTTGTCCCCCCATTTTGCTGGTTTCTGTCCAGATGTCTTGCACTGACAGGTTGTGAGGTATGCTACAGGAATGCTACATTCTCTTCAGATAGGCCCCTGTGTTGACCACTGTGATGCAATGCAGTTAACCCCACCACAAGTGAACATGCACATAAAGCAATACGGCTATTACTGACAGTTGTGTGTATGGTACATTGCATGCCCTTCACGTGCCTTGGGTATTGCAAACCATAACAGAACAATTCCATACTCACCAGCTTCAGGCTGCTGGCCCACATGGAGACCAGAGGGACCGAGGTAGTTGTGGGAGAGAGTATCAGCATACTCTCATGTGGAATTGGTACAGGATGGATGCAGCATGTCTGCACATTTACAGTACAACCCCCAATACTACACAATTTGCTGTCCTTCACCATAGATGTACACTTCTGTGCATTTGAAAACCCCATCCACAACTGCAGTCTGACCTGACACATGAAAATATATACTCTACAGATACAAGTATGTCTGCTACACTAGTCTAGTAATCTCCACTGTGGTTTTACTTGCATGCTTCTCATCCATTGTCTGGGTGCCAGCCACCTCCAGCATGTGGGGGTCTGTACCCTGATGTTGTACTGGGATGGGTGCCCCAAGGTTGGTGTTGGTGGGGGTTGCATGGCTGGGCCCCCACCTGTGGCTGTGTGGTCCCTTGCCATGGCAGCAGCCCTTTGCCAGGCATGGCGTATGAGGTCGGTTGCACTATGCTGGACCTGCTCGTATATACATGTGTGCAGGCCAACATCATTTACCCTGTGGCCAAGGTCATCCCACAGGGCTACCATCTCCTGCAGATGTTGCTGGCTCCATCCAAACAGTATTGCATGGTGCTAAAGTATGTCTTCAATGATAAAGGTAGTCTTAGCAGCTGAAAATGTTGCCTGTCTCTGATGCAACATTGCACCTGGAAGACATAAACAGGGAAACAAATCACAGGGCCGCATACATTTGGCAACAGTATGTACAGAACCTGCACATGTACATTGAATACCAGTAGCCACCACTCACAACCACACCATACCCCTGTAATCTATCAGCACAGTATCAGCTTGCATTGCACTCCTGGTCCTGATGTGTCATATTCCTCCCAATGACGGCCATTTAAATGCATAATCCTCTATTCCTCATTCAGGTCTGTGTAGACGGATGACACTGGCCATCTTGCATGTGGATGGGGTGTGGATGGTGCTGAGGCTTGGTGTGACTACATTGTGTAATGGATCTGGAAGCATATGCCTGAGTACAAGTATAATGCGGACAAGGATGTTATCATGTCACATGGATACTTATGTTTGTTGCCTTTCAGTAAGCAATATGTACCTGCCCACTAGTGACTGGGGGAGGGGTGCATGTGCTGTGCATATCCACCTATAGTGATGCTGAGCCGGGGGGGGGTGATGTTTGCCCTAAACCCTATCTACAGCAGGTTGGCTATAGCTATGTTGTGTGTGTGTGTGGTCTGACTGACCACCATTACAGGTTGGCTTGATGTGTTGCCTCTGAGATTGCAGACACATGGGAAGATGGCCTTGTGATTGGCCTTGGTGAATGTGTCCAATTTGTACTCATAGTTAGCCTTACAGTAATCCACCTGTAACCTTATATGCTTGTTCAAACAATGGCTGACGATGCCAGGTTGGTGCCTGCTCCTACTTTGTGCTGTACAGCCAATATAGGGACCAAGTCTGTGGTTTGTGTATTGCTGCTGTCCAGCAAAGGGGATTACTCTACTTTGGTGGAGGCAGGTTTTGCAAGTAAGGTATTGCTGAGTCCATACAGCTATGTAGGTTTTCATATACCTGTTTGTAGTAGGCATGGCCACAAAGTCATAACATAGTTGGACACCTCTCCAATTTCAAACTGATAATCATGATTATTATAGTACTCATGGCTGTGTCAGGGCAATGCAACAACCAGTAGCTGTCGAAATCTCACTCTGTTGAATGCACAGTAACTAAGATTACACACATGTACAACATGTACAGCTTAATTAACTGACATTTTGCATCCCATGTCTGTTGTTATGAGGCGGACAGATACACCTACTCATACTGACATGTGCACAGGTAATACCTGATATATATTTCTGTTCTATGTTAGTATGGCACACTGTGTTCACACTCTTGCTGCCAGTCATCCCTCTCAACCCGTTAGAGCAGGACATCTGTAGGACGCCACACATACATGGGGACAATGGGACAAAATTAGTGACACTGTCTTAATATTGCTGTAACACACCTGAGTCATTCAATAGCACAGTAGCCTTTGCATTGACAGGCATACCCTGGAGGATGTACAACACTCATATAGCAGGAAGAGAGAAGAAAGGCTAGAAGTGTGGTAGTGAGGGTAAGAACTTTTAATGTTGGCAGTATAACTGGTATAGGGACAGAGCTAGCTGATATGATGGCCAGGGAAAGGTTGATATATTGTGTGCACAAAAGACTAGATAGAAGGGGAGTACAGCTAGGTGTATGGGAGGTAGGTCACAATTGTGCTATCATGATGTGGATGGGAGGAGAAAGGGAGTAGGGGTTATCCTGAAGGAACAGTATGCCAAGAGTGTTTTTGAAGGATGAAATGAGTGTCTGAATGAGTGATGTTTATGAAGCTGAAACTGATGGTGTAATAATGACTGTTGTTAGTGCATATGCTACGCAAGTTGGTTGTGCAATAGATGAGAAAGAGAAATGTGAAGTCAGTTGGATGACATGGTGATGACTGTACCCAATGGTGACAGAGTGGTGATTGCATCAGATTTCAATGGGCAAGTTGGTAAAGGGAACAGAGGGGATGAGGAAGTGATGGGTATGTATGGTGTTAAGAAAAGGAATGTAGACAGAGATGGTTGTGGATTTTGCAAAATGGATGGACATGGCTGTGGTGAATACATACTATAACACAAGGGAGGAGCACAGGGTGATATACAATAGTGAAGGACGATGCACACAGGTGGAATATATCCAATGTACGAGGGCCAGATGGAAGGAGATTGGAGACTATAAAGTGGCAACAGGGGAAAGTGTATTTAGGTAGCATAGAATGTTGATTTGTAAGATGACTTTGGTGATTAAGAAGAGGAGGAGTGTGAGGGCAGCACCAAGGATCAAATGGTGGGAACTGTAAAAGGGTGATTGTGAGGTGGAGTTCAGGGAAGGGTTAAAACAGGTACTGGGTGACAGTGATGATTTACCAAATATCTGGGTAAGTACAGCAGAGCTAGTAAGGGAGATGGCTAAAAAGGTGCTTGGTGTGACTTGATGGAGGAAGGAGTGCAAGGAGACCTGGTGGTGGACTGAGGTAGTACAGGACAGTTTACAGAGAAAGAGGTTGGGGAAGAAGGAGTGGGATTGTAAGAGAGATGAGGACAGTAGACAGGAGTATAAGGAGATGAGGTGCGTGGCAAAGAGAGAGGTGGCAAAGGCTAAGGATGAGGCATATGAACAGTTGTAGACAGGTTGGACACTAAGGAGGGATGGAAGGACTTGTACTTATTTGCTAGACAGAGGGACTGAGCTAGGAAAGATGTGCAGCAGATAAGGGTGATAAAGGATAATTAGGGAAATGTACTCACAAATGAGGGGAGTGTGTTGAGCAGTTGGACATAGTACTTTGAGAGGCTGATGAATGAAGAGAATGAGAGAGGGTTGGATGATATGGGTGTGGTGAATCAGGAGGTGCAACAGCTTACCAAGGAGGAAGTAAGGATAGCTATGAAGAGGATGAGTACTGGAAAGCCTGTTCATCCATATGACATACCTGTGGAAGCATGAATGTATTTAGGGGAAATGGCAGTGCTTTTTTTAACCAGATTGTTTATTGATATCTTGGAAAGTGAGAGGTTGCATGAGGATTGGAGAGAAAGTGTTTGCTTACCATTTTAAGAATAGGGTTGTTGTGCAGAGCTGTAGTAACTACAGAGGGATAACATTTATCAGTCACAGCTTGAAGTTATGGGAAAGAGTAGTAGCAACTAGGTTAAGCAGGGAGGTGATGAGTAGTTGTCAGCAGTATGGTGTCATACCAAGAAAGAGCACTACAGATGCGATGTTTGCTCTGAAAGTGTTAATGGCAAAGTACAGAACAGGTCAGGAGCTACTTTGTATCTTTCTGGACTTAGAGAAAGCATATGACAGGGTGGTTAGAGAGGAGTTGTGGTATTGTATGAGGTCATGAGTGTCGGAGATATATGTAAGAGTGGTACAGGATATGTACAAGGGTGGTGTGACAGTGGTGAGGTCTGCAGTGGGAGTGATGAATGCATTTAAGGTGGAGGTGGGATAACATCAGGAATCTGCTGTGAGCCCTTTCTTATTTGCAATGGTGATGGTCAGGTTGACAGATAAGATCATGCAGGAGTCCATGTTGACTATGATGTTTGCAGATGACATTGTGAATTGTATTGAGAGTAGGGAACAGATATAGGAGAACCTGGAGAGGTGGGGTATGCTCTAGAGAGGAGAGGAATAAAGGTCAGCAGGACTATAACAGAATATCTGTGTGTGAACGAGAGGGAGGATAACAGAATGTGGAGGATGCAGGGAGTATAGTTAGGAAAGGTGGATATGCTGAAATGATTGAGATCAACATTTCAGAGTAATACTGATTGTGGAGGACAGGTGAAGAAGAGAGTACATGCAGGATGGAGAGGGTGGAGAAGAGTGTCAGGAGTGTTTTGTGACAGATGAGTACCAGTAAAAGTGAGAGGGAAGGTCTACAAGAGAGTAGTGGGACCAGCTATGTTATATGGGTTGGAGACAGTGGCATTGACAAAAAGACAGGAGTCAGAGTTGGATGTGGCAGAGTTACAGATGTTAGGATTTGCACTGGGTGTGATAAGGGTGCAGAGGATTAGCACTGTGTATATGAGAGGGTCAGCCCATGTGGGACAGTTTTGAGACAAAGCCAGAGAGGCAAGATTACATCAGTTTTGACATGTGCTGAGGAGGGATGCTGAGAATATTCGGAAAAGGATAGTAAGGATGTAGCTGCCCGGTAAGAGGAAAAGAGGAAGGCCTTAGATAAAGTTCTGGAAGTGGAGAGAGAGGACATGCAGGTGGTTGGTGTGACAGAGCAAGATGCAAAGAACAGGCAGAAATGGCAACAGATGGTCCACTGTGGTGATCGCTAATGGGAACAGCCAGAGGAAAAAGAATGAGATGTTGTAATGTCAGTCTTCACAGATTTGCCAAGGATTTGCCAGACATAACACATCTCTATGAGTAAATGATTAAAAATATGAGGCACACACATGGTCAGTGTGCATAACGCTGGACAGTTACATGGTATGAGCTCAGTATATCACATACAGTTCAACACACATCTGTAACAGTATTTTACTATGCAAATGCCATACATAGGTCTCTCACATTTCTGAGGCAAACAAGTATATCATAGTTGCATTTACAACTAAGGTATGGATATGTACATCATCCCAGTAGCTGGCCTAGCATTGTCACAGTTAGCATTGTTCAACACACAGTCCAGTAGTAGTCATATGTGAGCTTCCTTTCCTGGGGTGCCTCAGGGGCCTGACCTATGATTTATGTCACTGCAGACAGACCCAGATGCTATGGCCATTGGTTCTGATCAGCAATATATCAGTACAGCAAGCCTTGTTGAGACATTTATGTTAAACTTCCTATTTCCCATTCTTACATACCCCTACTGCAGCCCATTACATGCTTACTTGTTTGACATACCTTTTTTTGTTTTCCAAGTGTAGGTGGTTATATCCTGCTGTTTTTTTTTTTTCAGTGTTTCTTTCTCTCTCTCTCTCTCTCTCTCTCTCTCTCTCTCTCATGGATGTAGGGTGTACATCTGTTTTGCATAGGCAGCAACTTACCTTTTGTAGGTTATGCTCATGAGCAGCTGATGGCCTGTGCACCAACTGGTGTCCTCACTTGCTAATTGCATGAAGAACAGCTGTGTTGTTGTCCATATAGCCAATAGCATGGGAACACACTCCTATAACTGAGTACTTCATGTGGGCATTGGCCCTTTTCCTTGCCAATGATGAGAACTTCATGGAGGTGTGTGAACAATGGCATCACAGAGGGTATTTGAAAATACCTCTTACTACCAAAACTGTGGACACAGGCCAACATAATGGGGGAGAATGTTCCAGACATAGGGACAGAATGTAAGTATTGGTGTTATACATTTGGATTAATGCTAGTCTAACAGGGTTTGAGTGGACATGGAGTTTTTGCGTGATTTTAACTCTGACAGTGTTGTGTCTCAGCTATAGGGCTATCTGCAGAATGGCCACAGTTTGGACTCCTATATTTTGTGTGTTTCTCAGACATTTTTTGTCTTTTGGAAAATCAGTAGCATACTCTGGGGATTGCAGTCAGTAACTGCTAACATCCATTTGTGTTTCTAACCTCATATCCCTCAGAAAAGGTATGTTACAAATAACCCTGTTACACCAGCAACTTTCTCAGTTTATAACAGCAATATTTCAAATCCGCCTATGTTTTTGGGCCTCTGTCCCAAAATTATCTCAGGCTTTGTCCAAATGTCATGCAGTAAGAGGTTGATAGGTATGCTACATGATTATTTTGTGCCTACATTCCTGATATCATGCCAAGTGATGTATCAGACTGCCAGACATGTTATGTGGAAGAGGTCTTATATATGAGAGGAAAGCCTGGGCATTCTGTGTGACTATGTACAGATGAGAGGTCTTTGTATTTCTGGCAGTTGTTGACAGACTGTCAGGACTGTGTAGCAGTGTAGTGTGTCAATGTTATGTGGCCAGTGTAGGGGGGGGTGGATGTATGTGTTGTGACTCCTTTTCTATCTGCCTGTGCATGCTGCTCCTGTTTCTGGTGGTCTATCGGCTATATATGTTTTTAGGGGCAGAATGAGACATGTCAAATACCACAGTCAGGCATCATGCTACATTGTGGATTGGGCAGTATATGTAGGGGAAGTGTGTGACTGGCAAACATGTTGAGACGTTTTTGTTCACACAGTTCTTATACTGTACTGTTCCTTTGGCTTACTGGTATGTCACTGTGACTGTGGTGGAATTGGTTGTGGGTATGTACTTTCACACTGGTGTCTATTTTTCAGTGCTTTTACATCCCTGTAGTGCCTGATATATTTACCAATACATGTGTAATTCCCCCTAGTGGGTTTGGGCTAGTGTTGGGTCAGTCTGACTGCAGTTTGGACAGTGCTTGATGACATGCTTAGCTGAGTGTAGTTTCCCTAATGTGATGTTATGTCGAGATATTTGTAGGATGTGCTGTTGCCTGACCCCCATAAGTGTTGTGTATTTCTGACACATCAGTGGGATGAGGATTTCAGTCGCTAACTAGTGAGAAGTAGAGTGTTGGACTTGTGCTATTTCAGTCAATATATGTCAGGACAGACATGAGGGGGTTACTGCAGCTACTGTGTCAGCTTATCTACTCCAGTATTTCAGATATGTCCCTATTTTCATGCCACCACCCCCCACTTTGTCAGGCTTGGTCCAAATTCATTGCACTAAGAGGTTCTGGGCCTACCTCTCGACTGTCTGGATTGTTGCAGTATGTCCAGGTTTATTGCTCATATTTCTGATTTGTTAAACAAATTCATTATTATTATATCCCTGGTAAATCACTGTGATGATCTGTGGATTTCTGATAGTAAATGATGGCAAACTTTTCAGTTTCAGAAGTCACATCCTTCCAAACATGTGTGCTGGAAGAAACCCTGTCACTCTGGCAACATTCTACATTTATAAGAGCAATATTTAAAATATGTCCCTAGTTTGGGCCCATTGTCTCCCTATTTGGACAGCCTTTGGACAGATTTCTTGCACTAAGAGAAGTATGGTTATGAGGTATGACTCCACTACATGTTATGAACATATATATATATATATATATATTTTCTTTTTTGTATATATTTACTTTTTTATATATATTTAGTTATATATGTGTATATATTTTATGTGTATATCTCTATTTATATTATGTATATATTTTTCCATATATATATATATATATATATATATATATATATATATATATATATATGCATCTCCATACATATATACATGTGTATATGCATAAATACAAAACCTGACTGATTCTATGGAATCTTTTCCCTACTGTTGAATGACTGTACTGCATGATATGTTTGAAAAAATATCAGCAGTCCATATAACAAAAATGATGTAATGGTACATCTCTGTGACTGTGGTATACAGGGTTCTTGGTTTGAAACTTGGCAGTGCTGATTATTTTGTCTATGTATATATATATATATATATATATATATATATATATATATATATATATGTAAAATTATAATAATAATATTATTATATTTATATCCTTATAATATTATTATATTATATTTTGATATATATTTTTTATACATCTGTTATAGCATATAAAATGTGCTTCCATTACAGTAGCGGGGGGTGTAACTATGCTGTATAGGAGACATGGATACATGGGTGGTTTCACATGTTATATGCACTTACACATACATTTTGCACCAGCTACACTACACTGGGTGACAAAAATAACTTACCACATATTTTAATATAAAAATATTACTTTTAACACTACTTTCCCTTGTAAAATTAGATTGCCTGTTGTACTTCTCAAACCGTGTATGCCAAGCTGGGACTCTGACCACTACACTACCTTGGTTTTGAGATTTAAACTGTATATTTTTATTTATCTCCTATTGCATATTAATATTATGTTATTATACTAAATGGAGAGTATTGAGGTTTTCGGCCATGTCATCGAGGGCTTCTGTTATGACATAATAGCATATATTTCAGTTTTAGATGTGTATCCTTCAGAACATTCATGCTAATGCATAACCTGTTTTGTATCAACTTTAGTTAACTACACTGCAGAATATGTTTGAGATCACATGCCTGTGTTCATGTAGGATGCAGCCAAGAATGGTATCAGGCCTATGGAGACCTCTGTGTCTTGCCTTTGAGTGGGCCTTACAGACCTGCTTCCTGATCATGAAGTCAAGGGGGGCAGGTGCTGTACATGCACATGTGTACCTATGGGAGGGCAGGGGGATGAAGTTTACACTTCACCTGTCTGCAACCAGATGCCTATATCTATGACATATATGTATGTGGTGTTATTGACCACCACTACAGAGCAGATATGGGTGTTGCCTCTGTAATTGTGGACACATGTCTGGAAGGCCTACTGATTGGCCTTGGTGGATGTATCCAGTTTGTATTCAAAGACAGCCTTAGTGTACATCACCTGTGATATTATTTGCTTGTGCAGAACAAGGTGACATGGCTGCCAGTGAGGCAGCTGTTCCTTCTTGGCCCATCCTGCAATTATTTCCATCTATGATGGTGATTGTGTATTGCTGCTGTCCACCACAGGGGTTCAGCCTAACTTGAGGAGGTTGATGTTGTCCTGTCAGGTGTTGCTGAGGCCATACAGCTATGTAGGCACCCACATAGTATTGTGGTGTGGGCCTAGAGACTGCTGCTAGTTCCAGCATACAGGGCATCCTTTATGTGGGCCTTGCTCCTCTTTCTTGCCAGTGCAGAGGACATTATGGAGGCATGGGGACTACAGCTTCACAGACAGTAGGTGGGAATACCTCACAGGACAAGACATGTGGAGACAGCCCAACAACATGTGGGACAAAGGTCCAGATTTCGGTACAGATTGTATGTCATTAGTGCTGTTATACACATGTCTGGTTGCTAGATTGACAGGGTTCATCTGGACAGGTATTTACTGAGTGCCTGACATCTGACAGTGATATGCCTCTGATATACCTCTCAACTGACATGTTGTCCACAGAGTGGCCAGAGGTTTGCCTGTTATGTTTGGTCAGTTCCTCGAACAACGTCTTTTTTTGTAATCACTAACTGCTGACATCCATTGGTGTTCCAGACATCATATCCTTCAGGAATGTTGTGTTATGACAACACATGTAACACCAGCTACTGTTTCAGTTTGTAACAACATTATGTGTGATATGTCCCACTTTCCTGCCCCCTGTCCCCCAAGTACGTCATGTTTTGTCCAGATGTCCTGCACTATGAGGTGCAGAGGTATGGTATATCATTAATTACCAACTGCAGGGTTCCTATCACATCATCAAACTTTTACAAGTTTGAACCACATATGGTCAAGAGCATATGCTCAAATTTGTAAAAGTTCAAACATGTGAATGGAAATCTCCATAGGTAGAGGTCTTCATTCACCTCAATGTGGCGTGAGCTTGGAGGTGGTATAGTTAAGTAGTGGGGGGTGTGGGGGTGCAGGGGAGCTTGTCCCCCTGCTTACAGCAGTTTATTTTGTTTTCCATTGTGTTTTTTTTTTAGGTAGTCGAAGTTATGTAACTTCGAACATAATGGTTCGACCATTAGGCGTTCAAAGTTACGTAACTTTAGCTATGTGATATAGACCCCCGACTGCACTCCAGTCATCATCCCACTGACCTAGCAGACGCCTGCCCATGGCATGCGGCATTTGCCAGGATTATGGTTTCACACCCTGGAAATTCTGTGGAAATCTGTACATATGACAGTTATGTTGTCTGGCCATTGTGGACAGACTGCCAGAATTGTGTAGCAGTGTTGTGTGCAGATGTTTGTTGGACTGGGTAGGGAGAGTAGCAGATTTGAGTGCCATACATACTTTACCTATCTGACTGTGCATGCTGCTATGGCTGCTGGTGGTCTATCAGGTCTGTATACTTGTAGGGGCAGACTGTGAAATGTCCTGTAACCCCTCAGGATTCCCAGTACACTGTGATTTTGGCCAGTATATGTCAGTGCAGTGTGTGACTGGCAATCAGGATATGTTTGTTCAGACAGTCATTTACTCTGGAGTTCCTTTTGGGTACTGGTACGTTGCTGTGACTGTGGTGCAAATGTTTTTGGGTGGATATTTTTGCACCTCTATCTGCTTTTCATTACAGTTCCATCCCTGTAGTGCATGCTATATTTGAATATACATGGGTAATTGCCCAGAGATGATGTGGAAGAGTGCTGTGTTGGTCTTACTGTGCTTCATAAGGTGCTGGGTGACATGTTTGGCAGGTGTCAGGGGATTTCCATTCTATTACATAACTGCAGTCATACCTCTACACTGTCCAGAGACCTAGATACTGTCCAAATGCCTGCCTCATATGTTTGGTCTGTTCCCACACAGTCGTTGACCTTGGCTAATCAGTCAGATACTCTGGGGAATGCAGTCAGTACATGCTAACATCCATTGGTGTTACTGACACATTATCCCTTAGAAAAGATATGTGGCAACAAACTCAGCAACACCAGCAACTGTCTAAATTTATAACAGCAATATGTCCAATATACCGCTGTCTTTGGGCATCTGTCTCCCAATTGCCAGGCATTGTCCAGATGTCATGCACTAAGAGGTTCAAAGGTATGTAGCATCATTATTTTTTGCCTTCATTCCTACTACCATCCCAGTGATATCACAGACCCCCCCCCAGACATGTAACAAGGAAGCGGCCATAGATATGAGTCCTGTGCCTATACATTCTGTGGGAAACTGTACATTTGAGAAGTCTGTGTATGTCTGGCCATTGTTAGCAGACTGTCAGGGTTGTGTAACAGTGTAGTGTGTACATGTTATTTGGGATGTGTAGGGGGGAGTACATGTGAGTGTCATGGGCCCTTTCTAGCTGACTGTGCATGCTGCTCCAGTTTCTGGTTCCCTGTCAACTGTATATGATTGTACAGGCAGACCGTGACTTGTCCTATACCACCTCCAGATTCCCACTGCACAGAGAATTGGCGCAGTGTATGTAGGGGTGATGTGTGAGTGGCAAATCGGATATTGTTGCTCACACAGTCATTATACTGTGGTGTTCAGTTTGCTTACTAGTATGTCGCTGTGACTGTGGCACACTTGTTTGTGGGTATGCACTTTCACATCTGTGTCTGTTTTCCACTAGTGTTACATCCCTGTAGTGCCTGTTATATTTGCAAATGCATGTGTACAGCCCCAGAGCTAGATGTGGATAGTGTTATGTCAGTCTGATTGTAGTTTGGATGTTGCTTGTGAGCTGAGTGTAGTTTCCCTAATGTTGTGTTATGTCCACACATTCATAGGATGTACTGTTTTCTGGTCGATATCATTGGTCTGGTCCCCATAACTGCTATGTATTCCTTACACATCAGCGGGATGATGTGGGGATTGTGGTCACTAACTAATGAGAAGGAATTGAATCACAGACTTGTGATATTTCAGTTACTATATGTTAGGACATACAGTGTTACTGCATAAACTTTCTCAGCTTATATACTCATGTATTTTGGATATGTCCCTAATTTCATGCCTTTGTCCCACCACTTTTTCAAGCTTGGTCCAGATCCATTGCACTAAAGGGTTCTGAGCATACATCTCCACTGCCAGGATTTTTACAGAATGTCCAGATGTTTGGCCCATACTTTTGTTCTGTTCCAAAATGTATTTGTATTTGTCTGCTAAATCACTGTGATGATCCAAGGATTTATGCCAGTAAATAATGACATAGCATTTCAGTTTCCATCCTCATATCCTTCAGTAATTGTCTGCTGAATCACACCCTGTTGCTGTAGCAAATGCCTTTGTTCCTAAAAGCGATAGTTGGAATATGTCTCTATATCTGGCTCATCCCCCCTTTTACAGCCTTTGTACAGGTGTCTTGCACTAAGAGGTTGAGAGGGATGGTTCTGAGGTCTGACTGCACTGCATGTTATGTACATAAATTTATTTGTGTATATATATATATATATATATATATATATATATATATATATATATATATATATATATATATATATATATATATATATATATATATATATATATATATAGATAGATATATATATATATAGTTTACTATCATTATGTTGAAAATTAAAACAAAATGTGTACTTATTAGCAAAGTGTTTCACCAAAAGTAGACAATTCCAAACCTTCCTAAAGTCGAAAAACAGCTGTTAATGTCGAAAATGTCACGAGCGACATTTCCGACATTTAACAGCACTCCCACCCTTCCCTTAACTCCCTAACTAACTAGCCTAAACTCATATTTATGCAGGGGGCAAGCCCCCCTGCACCCCCCACACCCCTCTAACTTAATATTCCAACTCCGAGATCGCACTACAGTGAAGAAAGGGATGTATTTCCCTAACTGCACTGTACCGCAATCCCCTTACATGAGCGAATGTTATAATTGACAATGCACAGTCCATTCGCAATAATAACGTTCGCTCACATCACCTGCCGAACTATGAAGTATTCGAACATATTGCACGGCGAAAAATTGATAGCAAAGCTATATATATGTATATATATATATATATATATATATATATATATATATATATATATATATATATAGGTGCACTTTAGATTACTGAGTTACCAAAAACTCGAAACCCATATAGTTGAGACCATATGATCGAGTTTTTGGAAACTTGAAAATCTAAAGTGAATAAAAAAAACATACAAAATGTTAAAACAATGTTTCTGCAGGGGGGCAAGCCTGCACCCCCACACCATCTACTACTTACATATACAAACTCCAAGATCACACTACAGCGAGGACATTGGAAACCTCCCGTTCTGTACTTCTGCATACAGCGCTGAATGGGAGAATTCCCTTTTCTTTGCTGTAGTGCAATCTCAGAGTTGGTATATTTAAGTAGTGGGTGTGGGGGGCACAGCCCCCATGTGGAGGGTGCAGGGGGTCTTGCCCCCCTGTAGAAATGTTGTTTTAATGTTTTGTATGTTTTTTTTTTTTTATTCACTTTAGATTTTCAAGTTTCCAAAGACTTGATCTTATGGTCTTGACCATATGGGTTTCAAGTTTTTGGTAATTCAATAATCTGAAGTGAATCCATATATGTATATGTATATATATATATATATATATATATATATATATATATATATATATATATATATATATATATATATATATATATATATATATATATATATATATATACACACACACACACACACACACACACACACACACACACACACACACATATATATATATATATATATATACACATATATATATATATATATATATATATATATATATATATATATATATATATATATATATATACACACACACACACACACACACACACACACACACACACACACACACACACACACATGTGTGTGTGTGTGTGTGTGTGTGTGTGTGTGTGTGTGTATATATATATATAT
This sequence comes from Protopterus annectens, assembly GCF_019279795.1. Classification (NCBI taxonomy): domain Eukaryota; kingdom Metazoa; phylum Chordata; order Ceratodontiformes; family Protopteridae; genus Protopterus; species Protopterus annectens. The sequence continues at coordinate 608,812,601 of NC_056729.1, read as the reverse complement.
ATATATATATATATATATGTGTGTGTGTGTGTGTGTGTGTATATATGTGTGTGTGTGCATATATATATATATATATATATATATATATATATATATATATATATATATATATATATATTTCCCTTCCTTTATATATTTATATATGTATATCTATATTATTTATCCACTATTTCATATATATGTTTCAACAGACATATGTATATGTGTATATGTCTATATATAACACATGAATGACTCCACAGAGCTTTTTCCCTAACAATGTATGCCTCTATTGCATGATATGTTTGAAAAAAGCATTAATTTCTACAGCTCAGATGGTGTAGTAATATATTGCTGTGACTGTAGTGTATAGGTTCATGGATTTGAGACTTGGGACTGATGTTTTTTTTTTACCTTACTGTTAAATGACCAGAATGCATGATATGTTTGTTAAAGCATTATGGATTCTCTTAGCTCTGTAGTGATATGTTGCTGTGATTGTTGAGCACATGATCCTGGTTTCAAGACTTGACAGCATTGACTATTTTCTTTCTGGGCAGAGCAAGGTCTAATGGATACAGAGTGATTAAGACACTTTTAAGCAGTTTTATGTGGTTTTGTACTACTTAGCATTGCTCACATTTCATTTTATAAAGTATCAGGATTGTGGGATGGATTCCTCATTCCTGACATATTATAATTTTATGTTTACCTTCCATGACATCCCCCTATGTGCTTTCATTAAATTATATTCTTATGTGACTATACTGCATGGGACACTTGTGTTTATATGGGGGTTTCACATCTTTTCTAGATTGACATCTTACTTTTGGAGCTGCTACACTACCCTGGTTGACAAAAACAGTTGCTACATAATTTAAGTTTACAAAAATAATTTTAACACTACTTTCCCATAGAAAACTAATTTGCCTGTCTTGGTACTCAAACCGCGCATGCCTGCATAGAAAGCTAGGACTCGAGTCACTGCTTTATCTCAAATTTAAAATGGCATCTCTGTATTTGCATTTATTTCCTAGGGGATGTTTAAGCTATGCTAAGCAGATGGCTATAATGTGCACACCCGCTTAGCTACGCTTAAGCATTCCTTAGGCTTGTAAAAAAAGGTTTATATTATTTTTATATTATTATGATATACAAGTGAGTCTTGTGGTGTTAACTAAAGACTGCAATTGTGAATTACTGGCATTCATTTGACTTTCAGGCTTCTATCCTACAGGGACTCCTGCTAATACATATCCTGTTATCTATCCATTTTCTAAGTGTGTGAGGGCAATTTTTCAGGTGTGTCCCTAATTTATTATTTATTCCCTCCTCATTTGTGCCTTTGTTAGCATGCACTTCTGTAAGGGAATATTGGCATATATTTGCTTTCAGACTTCTACCCTTCCATAATTCATGCATACATTAGTATGACCTGTTCTCTATCAAATGTCTGTGTTTGTGAGGGCTATATGTGTGTTTTGTCACTTTTGGGGGGATTAATCCCCTGTTATGTGTGCATTTGCATACATTTCATGCTTTAGCAAGTTGGACAAGTGTTGTGTAGCACTTTAGCAATTTAGGGGCTGTGTCACAGAACCTATCACACACCCCTGCATTGCTGTCTTTTTGCCAATGTTAATTTCAGTGTCTGTGGACACTGAAATGATCATTATTTCATTTCAGTGCCTGCGGACACTGAAATACTGGCATATTAGAATAAATCTCTAATCTTATGCCAGTTCAGCTTAAAAAGTGCTGTACAGCACCTTCTGAGTGCAGTGGGTGTATTCAGTGTCCATGCACTACCTGGACATGCCTCCTGCACTCTTTCATGGTTCATGTCCATATAGCAAGTACAGCACCGCATCTTTATGAATATTTAAGGCATGCTGCTATACTAAATGGAGACAAACCACTCCATGCAAGAGTACTCTTATTCTTGCATGGATTTTCTTGAATCCAGGGAACTGTGTAAGACAAATATATTGTTAACCATGCAGTTGTCATAAAGAAGCATTTCATCCCACCAGTCTGTTTTAGTTAGAGCAAGAGATAGGATACCTTTCAGGTAACTTTGGCCAAACTTTACTTGGACTGGGTAGGGGTCAAGGAAGCAAACAGATTGAAGTGTTTGATGAAATTGTGGTAGATGTTTTAGTAGGAAATGACTTTATTGATATGGTACATTGAGTCCATGCAGTCAAGAATGGAGAGAGACACATAGGAAAGCATCATAAGGGTGACACAGCCACTTCTCACACCTCCAACAGCAGATGCTGATATAGGTCCTTTAGAGGAATGGCTTTGGTATAATGGTTAAGTTATTTGCATCACAGAAATAAGGTATAGGGTTTGATTCCCAACTGTGGGAAGCATAGCTGCACTTAAAAAGACAAGGAACAAAAACCTCCAGAGCTGGAAATGCTGGCAGATTTCAACGGTCTGTTCTTAGAACACAAAGCTTTTAGGCAAGAGCCCTTCTTCAGTGTGTAAATAATTAACAGTTCAAGCATAGCTCATTTAATAAAACCAGCAGAATAAAACACTGCCAAGTGGTTCATAAAAGAGAGAGAGAATTAATTTCACAGTAAGCACTTTCACAACTGCTTCATCAGACCATAAAAATATATAAATCACATTCACATATATATTAAGCCATCAATTAACAATGAACCAATCACTATATAATAGCAATCAATCCCTTAAAGCAACACATATAAAAAAACACATAGAATCTAATCCATAAAATTAAAATGAAATAAAATAAAAATATATACATACATATGGACTCATAAAAATAATAATAAGTGTCCATTATGTAACCAGCAAATATATATAAAAAGTATAATAAATATTAATAAATGATACTAATGCCTCTAAATTCAGTTAAGTCCTGAGCCCTCATCCCTTCACAATGGGTCTAAGTGGGACCTTTTCATTAAGTCCACTTCCCTGGTCTGCTCTTAGCCTAATCATCCATTTAACCTCCCTGGTTTCAGTAAGGTTCCTCACATCACCACCTTAAATACTAGGTTGTATTCTATCAATGACCATAAACTGGAATATGTGTTGTGGGCTGGTGCTGGCAACATGTTTGGAGAGACTATTATTTGCAGAAACACAGTGTATGCTATACAGATGTTCCCTGATCCTGTCTTTTAAAGCCCTGCCCATCTTGCCAACATAAAATGCATGGCAGATCAGACAGTAGACAAGGTAAACCACATGTGTTGTTAAACATGTGGCTCCAACCTTAAAACAGAACTTTCATCCATTATCTGGATGTTCAAAACTTCCACTGCATTTATCACAGGGAAAGGTTGTATTTCCTTCTTCACATGTATCTGTTCTATGCTTATCTGGATGGCATAAAAATCTTTTCAGATTTTTCTTATTTTTGTATAAAAAAACAGGGGCATCACCCACTATCTTTTTAATACCAGGGTCAGTGGTTAATATATCTCAGTGTTTCTTTATAATTACTGTTATCATCCTAGTATCTGTGGTAAAAGGCAATGGAACCAAAATTTTAGTGCAATTATCAAATCTAGAGCACTTACTACCAGAATCTACCACCTGCTCTGAGTAGTAGAGTTTAGCTATGTCAGTTCTCAAAGGGGAATAGTACATAAAACATTACCTACTTCTGCTTCCTTATATCCCCTGGCAGACAATCTACTTTTCAAATTATATAGCTCAGATCTAAAACCTGTATCTGCTGCATTCAACCTGGATGCCCTCACCCCCTGTCCTTTAACTATATTTGTAAACACATAGAGGGGATGTAAACTTTGTCGATGTAAGAGGGAGTTCCTGTAACAGGACTTCCTAAAAATACCTGTACTTAATGAACCATCCACTTGTCTACTGAACAACATATCTAAAAATTTGAATATGTGTGTTGGAATAGACCAAAGAAAATTTCAAGAAAGATGTGGATAAATTCAAACTCTAATGGAATTCAATCAACTCATTAACTTCACCTGTCCAAATGAAAAATAAGTCGTCCACAAACTGGTGATAAAAAGGAACATATTGTTAAAATCTGGATAAAGATAGCATATGCTCTTGTTCCCACATTGCAATGACCATGGTGTAGCTATTGGCACTGGATGTGCCCATAGCTACACCATCTCTTTGCACATAATATACACCATCAAATACAAACACATTGTTTTCAAGAACGGTTCTCATACAGAGACCAATTAACTCAAGTAAGGATTGATCATATGTGCTATATTTGGATATATGATTCACAACATAATTCATACCAACTTGATTGGGAATCATTGTAAAAAGTGACTGTACATCCATCATCATCAAACAGTATTTAAGAGCCAGGGGTTGCATCTTAATAAAGTCATAAAGATTCCTAAGAAATTGCTTACAATCCTTTAACACTGTCTCATTCTTGTCCAAGACAGGATGCAAATGCTTCTCCACATATATAGAGAAGGGATCAGTACTCCAGTTGTGACCAGCCACAGTAGGTTTCAGAGATGGTCTCTGGCTGTTCTTATGCATTTTAGGAAGGCCCTGAATAACAGGGATCAATGGCTCATTAACTAAAAAATAATGATATAAATCAAAATGAATCAACTTATTGAATAGACATCTATTCAAAACATTTCTTATGCTATTCAGCCAGTCACTCTCCTATTCATTAATAATTGTGTAATGTATCGTATCACTCAATATCTCCCTCATAGAATTAAAATAATCTAGTCTGTCCATAATAACTATGGAACCACCTTTATCAGCTGGTCTAACAGCTATAGTTGTATTATTCTGCAATGTGTTCAAAGCCAATCTCTCATTACATGTAAGGTTGACAATATGTCTATACTTATTACCATTGAAGGCTTGATGTAAATCATTCTCAATTAACTTTGCAAATGCTTCAAGTATAGTATGAACAGTAGGCATAAACAAACTAGTTTTTCTTTAAACCATAAACATCCACTTCATTCACCTCCCCACCACCAAATTGCATTTTTAGGAAACATTCCTTATAAACAAACATCTTAATGTCCAAAATGGTCTCTGTCACAACTCCATGCTGTGTAGGAATGAAGAAGAGACCCTTCCTCAGTACACTTACCTCACTGGGGTTAAGAACTTCTGGGACAGGTTCCATATATTCAAGTCTTGACCTCTCTCCACATTTTCTTCAGTGATTGATTGGTGTTCTGCTCCAGGGGTAGTTTCCTCTGTGTCCTCCCCCTGCTCTGAGACCAATTCTTGTTCACCCACTGTTCCTGGCCAATGGGTAAAGGGAGACTGAATACATCATTGTTGGATACCATGTCCTTGCCAATAATTTGGTTTGAAACCATGTGGACATTGTTCAATATGTAATTTTACTACTCCTTTTTTTGACTATATTGATGGACAAATGTATTTTCCGTGTGATGTATACGGTTGTAACACAGAAGGAGTTATTTATGTTCTAAAATGTGAATGTAATTTGTTTTATATAGGGGAAACAAAACAGTGTTTTTGTGTTAGATATTTAGAACATCTTAGAAATATTAAGAATCAAAAGTTAGAGAGCCTTTTGGGACTACATTTTAAGATGTGTCATGACAGTGATGGTAAAAATGTAAAAGGCACTGTTACAGAAAAAGTTAAAAATGTCCCGGGTATCTGTTTAAAAAGTATGTTGCTTCAAAAGGAAGCAATTTTTATCCTGAAGTTTGGTACCTTGTTTCCAAAGGGGCTAAACAGGGAACTTAATTGGAAATGGGTGTTATAATTGTGTTATAGTGTCTTTCGGCTTTTCCCGGTTAGGGGTCGCCACAGCGGAACTCCTTTCCACTAATGATTGGTAGTTGATTTTTACGTGCCAAGTTACCAGCCCTGACACACAACCACATTATGGGAATGTGATTTTGTACTCTGTAAAAGGCATTTGTCCAAGGCACTAGAGAGAGAGATTTGTATTTCTTCTACATATACAGAAGATTTTTGCTACAATAAATTCTGTTGGATTATCTGGTGTTTTCGTTTACACCTCAAAATGTTGTCATTGGGCTTGAAGATCCCTTAATTTTAAGACGTTATACTCCAAACCGTTGATCACCTTCATAAATGCTTCAATGTCCAACGTAGCTTAATTAATCCCATTCAAACTAAAGCCTATGTGACACAACCCCAATTCACATACAAAATCAATAAGTTATTCAAATGCAGTACTAAAACCTTATATCTGTATAGGCTAATGGCCTCAGGGGATCTTGAAATCTTAAAATCCACTTGTATTCGAAGATTGCAAGCAGATGAAAAAACTGGTACAATGCAGCTGTTAGTCTTAAACAAATATTAAGAAACAGACAACTGTATCTGTTCAAATGATAGATTTTAATTAATTATATAAATTGTATATTTTATGTGTATTATTTGGGGTCTATATTATAAGCTCGAAGGTTGAAAACATTGAACACCATATGGTAGACACCATATGGTCGATGTCTTCAACCATCAAACTGATAATAACAACCCCCCAAAAAAGACAAAAGTACCCTAACAGGTTTAAGCAGGGGGAAAGCCCCACTGCACCCCCAACACACCCCGCTACTTAAATATGCCAACTACGAGACCGTACTACATTGCAGTAAATGGAAATCTCCCGTTACAGAGATTTCCATTTACATATTCAAGATTCTCAGTGTTCACTATTCTCATGTCGACAATGTCAGATTCAACATTGTCAGCTTTCGAGAATATAATATAGACCCATTATTTTATATACATGTTGTGTATATCTTGCTTTTAGAGCTTTAGGGTTTTATTACTGTATTTGGCCATTTTACAAGGTACCCTAAGGTGATCACACTGACTTCCATTGAGGCAGAAAAGGTGGTAAATGCTTTGTTAGAAAATTTCATTCTGGTGTGGTTTTCCCTTGAAATACAGACATACTGAGGTAGAAATTTCCTATTAGAGTTGCAGACTTATTTAAGAAAGTATTGTGAGATAAAATGGTTAAAGGTTACTTCCTGAAATCTACAAACAATCGGTCTATTGGATAGGTTTGTTTCTACCTGTAAGATTATTTTGAAAACAAATGCAGACCAGTTTAAGAGACAGTTGGACAAGTGCTTGCCCCATCTCCACTTTGCATATGGAGAAGTTCCCCAAAGCACAGGCTTTACATAATTTAATTTACTGTACTTTATAGTGAGAGGTTGAGAAGAGCCCTCAGGCTTAATCTGTGGTGAGTATGATTACTACAGGAAGGATATTATGAAACATGTTCTAAATTTCAAGCAAGGGCACATGGAGCTCATGGGAGCTCATGGGACTGGCACGTGATGCAAGAATTATGGAAACAAAAAAATGTGGCACATTGACAGTTACAGCCAGAGAATATACAGTGGACAAAAGGTGATGATGGTTATGCTTATTCCTGTTTGACATAATAAACTGCAGGTAGTGGAGAAGGGTTCTTTCACTACTGTGAAAGAAGTAAGCAATATGAACTATGTAAGAGAGTTGCCAGGAAAACAAACTCATTCATATTAGCATGATTTAGCCCTGCCATGATAGAGAGGTACTGGAGTTCAATATCTGCACTGACTTACTGGAAGAGTTAGGAGTCCTCTCAATGAAGCTTGGTCTTACACACCAGTTGATGAAGTAGTGCTTTCACAGCAGCAGTTTTTATCCACATTCAGATGCTCTTGACATTATTACAAGAGTTTAGGGGACATGTTCACCCCTAAGTTTTGGGTGAGAGTTTGGGTACATGTTCACTACTAAGCTAGGGTGTGCATACTTGCAGAACATCATGCAGGCACATGGATTGGATTATTAATCTCATGAACTCCTTACAAGGTGCTTGGGCAAGTCAATCAGACTGGTTCCCATTCAGAAGCCTGAAACATCATAAGCCTGAAAATCAAAATCCTGAAACCAAAAAAAAAAAAAAATTTTCCTCAAAAAATAAAAAAAAAAAAAAAAAAATAAAAAAAAGACCAAAAAACAAAAAAAAAAAAAAACAAAACAAAAATAATGCTAATATGTCATAAAGATAAAGACACTAATATCTACCAACTGACCCTGACCCCCTAAAACTAAGGGGTCACACTCATTGCACACCACCACACCCCCACTCTAACACTAAAACCACCCCTACCACCCCCCTAACCACAATTATTGCATACATTGCACCCACCTAACTAACTAAAACACTACTAACCTAAAAACCACCCAACCCCTAACTTAAAACCACCTGACACTTACCTGACCTTACCCTGACCCTACTAACACCACAACACCAATAGCAATGACACTTGAAATTGTTTTTCAGGATTTTTTGTGTTTTCAGGATTTTGAGGATTTTTTTTTTGGGATTTTTTTTTTTTTTTTTTTCAGGGATTTTTTTTTTTTCAGGATTTTTCATTTTTTTTTTTTTTTCTTTGGCTTTTTTTGATTCAGAGGCTTATGATGTTTAAATCAGACCATATAAAAGGAACCGTTGGAGATGGTGAATCTGGGTACTCATGGAATACAACAGCCCCGGAGACTCATCAGTAGTACTGGCACAAAAGCAAGATGGAAGACCCAGGTTCTGATTAAGCTATCAAAAATTATCAGTCACAAGTAATTAGATGATTACCTTATGACAATAACAGGTGAAACTTTAGACAGGTTGAGTGGGGCTAAATACTTTGTTAGTACTGGCTTGTGTACATAGAGGCAGAATTTAGACATTGATATTCTGTTAACAGAGCATGAATTTACTAAAATATTGTTTGGGATAAAAAGTACTCTAGTAGCTTTTCAATTCAATACATTCTGTTCTGAGCATACTGGAAAGATAAATATTAGCTATCAAGGCAACAAAGTGGAAGGTGAGAATGGCAGAAATGCCCTACCTTGGTCATTCAGTGATTGGTGGCATAATATCGCTAGGTAATATCAAGGTGGAGATATGGCCTACTCTTGTTACTAAAAGTCAAGTATTACTTGAGATAACAAAGTATTGTAGGAACTTCTCTTATTGGGCTTACATGGTAAACTAGAAACATGGCAGAGCCTAGATGGCCAACTGAGAGCAGTGAATTTTGAGAGCTCCATAAACTAGTATAATAATATAGGAAAATGTTATTATTTTCAAGTTTAAAATGTCAGAAATCTATAGATGAACTACTAAACTACATAAATATCAATTTTGGTGGAGATATACAAAACTTTTCCAGTCAAGTAACTTGGAGATATATTGAGTCACTGAATATGAACAACTCAAGGAATTCTCATCCAGACGCTGCTTTGAAAAACAACTGCAATTGATAACATCTACCTTACAGGAACTATCTTTGAAGATGGATGGCTTTAAAATGACATAGAAAACCACAAATTAAATTGTCAAAAACAGACTGATACTCTTAAGGAACTATTACAACAACACCATACAAAAATAACAAATATAGAGACTTCTCTAAATGACATTGAAGTGAGACTCGAAGAGTAAGAATTCCAAAAATAATTTCTGCTTAAACAAAATACCTGGCTGCTTAACAAAATAGATGACTTAGAAAACAGGGAAAGGGGAAACAACATAAGGATCTTTGGTCTGCCTGAAACCACTGAAGGTGAAGACATTATTTAATTCTTAACCTGGATTCCTAAATTTTTAGACTTGAAATAAGGACTTTCATTTTGAATTGAAAAGGCTCATAACCTGATTCTAACTCAAGTACTGTACCTAGATCCATAATTATAAAATTTCTTTCATTTCTGGACAAGGAACTAATATTAACATCTGCTTGGAGAAAATCAGCCTTAAAATACAGTCAAAGCCTGATAAAGTTTGACAATGATAATTCTTCCAGAATACTAGAAAAAAGGGAAAAAGGCTTGCCAATAATAAAACTGTTGAAACAAAACAACATTAAAGCACAGCTGGCCTTTCCAGCCAAGATAAAAATATTTTTTTGCCAGTGAGATAAAAACCATGACTTAGAAGAAGCTACTATATTCTTCAAAAACAACAACATAGTGTTTATCACAGGAGAAATGGAATGGAATGGATGGCCCCTACTCTTAAAAGAATAAAGAAACAAATCCTTGGACTGATGCTAGAAAGAAGAAATAAAAAAATGATTCCAAGGTAGCTGTCCCAGAAAAATAACTCTTACAACTACATCTCAAAGTATCAACTGATATGGTACATCACTTTTCATCTGTTTTTTTTTTGTTTAAAAAAAGGAGAGTTTCTTAAACAACTGAGAAACAGTGATAATTTATTCAGAATGTTCAAAGAGTCCAACAATTTTTCACAAACAAAGGTAGGTCAAGATGGGTTATTATTTACATTATATATAAGCTAAACAAAGCAACACATAATACAAACATAAAAGTTTCTATTCCCCTACTTGAACTCAATGAATACTTATCTTGTTCATTGTTCATTGATTTTGCTTATAATAATTTAAGTAACTAATTAACTAATTCAACACGGTACCAGTCATCAGAGTTCAGACTCAAATATAACAAATTAACATAATATATAATAGTAGTAACAGTAGAGTGTTTTGGGAAAAAAATGCTGTTGTGGAGACTAATGTCTTCTTCAGTTAAAGTATGATTTAGAAATGTCATGTATATCCTGGTTAAATAATAGTAGCAAGCTCTTAGTACAAATGTCATCATTATTATGTCTAAATATAGTTAATATAAATTATGGCAGGTATCATAGCTTCGAGTGCTGTTTAATCAATCATGATATAGTGTGCGTGGATGCAGCCGTGTCTGGCAGCTAGTACAAATGTCATTATTGTTCTGTCTAAACATAGTTAATATCAATTATGGCAGGTATCATAGCTTCGAGTGCTGTTTGATTAAGCCTGACATGGCGTGTGTGGATGCAACTGTGCCTGGCAGCTGTTGTATGTTGCCATTTTCATCTCCGAGAAGCTGTGGGTTGCGGCTTATGATCGAAATTTACTGATGCTTGTGTATTAGGAAGAGACATTCGGTGTTTTAGCCTGGATACAGGGGAAGGGGGTGGATAAAACTGTGATTTGGGATATTTTGGAAGAGAATAGTTTGTTTATACATCTGCTGAGTGAGAGGAGGGAAGGCTGAAAGAATGTGTTATCCCTTGTTGTGGCAGTTTGTTGGGAGTTTTCTTTTTTTTTTTTTTTTTGATCTGTTTGCTCTCTGTTCATTTCCTGGATGCTGACTCACTTAAAAGGAAGGAATTTAGGCTTGAAGTTGCAGTGAAATGAAGCTTTGCTTCAGGTGCATCAAGAGCCTCTGGTATGCAGTACACAGACACACTAACAGAAACAGATGCTCCCAGGTTGCTATGGTAATGGAGACAAAGTGACAATAATGCTTAACAGCTCTGAGGAGCCTCAGAGATGATTCTAGGCAATGAAGTTTTTGGTTTAAAAAAATATAATAAAAGGGCTGTTTTAAACCACATGTACACATATTGATGATCTCCCAACATTTCGTTTAGCTCATTAAGTTGATTCTTGATTAAAAAAAAGAGCGATTTTATATTTAAAATGTATTTTGGTCCAAACACCTTAAGGTCTTACATAAGAGTGGATGTCTGAGTTATTGTGAAAAACTAAGAGCACTTGGTCTTGTGCAGTACCCTTTGCAGTGGTCTGGGAGGTGAGCTTGTCGAACATGTTGGGCATATGGGGATAGCTGATTCTAGGGGTGTTTGGGGTTACTGGGAAGTGCTAGAGAGTCATCAGATTTACTTTGTGGAAATATTTGTGGGAATGGAGGGTGTATTGAGTGGTTCAGTGGCAGAGTGGCCACTGCATGGAACAGGCTGGTAAAATGGAACAGGACAAATATTGGTTTGGATATTTTAAGAACAGCCTAGAAACATATCACATGAACTAGTGAGTGGTATTCTGGCAAAACTGGATGGGCATTGTTGCCCGTGCTTTAAGTATTGATATGTGTGTATGTAAGGATGGAAATATACTTATAACAAATATGAAACTAGAACAGTCTCATAATTTAAAGTCTATGGACTGTATAAACATGCTTGGAAGGAGCTAATAATAAGAATAAGCATTACAGCTTGTGGTCTCTCAAATAACTAAGAAACAGCCAAAACACAAACACACACACACACACACACGCACACACAGACACACACACATACACACATACACACACAATAGTTATGTAATGTATGATTTTAGTAAATCTAGACAAAAAATATATAGTCGTCATATAAGATGAAGCAGTCTGCTGAATTTAGATATTAAAGACAGGATTTAATAACATAGGCTTGTGTATAATAATACTACTACTGTCTTAACTTGTCATAAATGACATACACTACATTGAACATCAAGAGGAAGCATGATGATTTTCTTATATAGTAAATATGCATAACAAGTCATGTAATTGCTTTAACTTGAATTGTAATTTTTGTAACCCATCTTGACCATATATAATACTTAAGTGGTTACCAAGGTAACTAATGTTTTATACATGACATCAAACTGACAAAGTTGTTCAAGAGAAGCAATAGAAGCCTGAACTTGAAATGCCACAGAATGAAACAATCAAATTCTGAACAAATAGTATTAAATTGACAATAGACACTCAGTTTAATAACATGGGGTTGTGTATGATAATGCTACTGTTTTAACTTGTCATTAATGGCATACACTATACTGAGCATCAAGGGGAAGCATGATGATTTTCTCTTATAAGTAAATGTGCATAACAAGTCATATAATTGCTTTAACTTGAATTGTGGTTTTGTAACAAATCTTGACCATACATAATACTTAAGCTGTTACCAAGGTAACTGATGTTTTATACATGACATCAGACTGACAAAGTTGTTCAAGGGAAACAATAGAAGCCTGAACTAGAAATGTCATAGAATGTAACAATCACATTCTGACCAAATATTATTAAATTGACAATAATCACTCAGTTTAACCTTTGCTAATTATACAAAATAGAATTTGGCCATTTAAATCTAAAAACTTTCAGTATATGCCATAAAATGGCAATTTATGAATATAGAAAGGAAACTTGTAATATTTAATGACAATAAGTGAATTTCTTGTTTTTAACCTATACTTTCACTCATTTTATAATAAGAAATGACAGATATGAAAATCCTTATGTGTAGGAAATGAGGGGAAGAGGGATTCAATTATAATTAAAATGCACTAACTTTCATCAATGTTCACATAAAACAAACTTGATGCATTAAGTTTGCAACAAACAAAGTGATTACTTAAATGCTGGTGAACAATCAAGTATAACTTTTGATATATCCAGTAAAATACATTGTATTATAAACATTAGGTATAAATATTATTATCATCTATTTATGGTAAGTAATACATTTTGAAAGACATTATCAATAAGGGTGAATATGTTAAATAACAGTGTGCTATAATGTTTTACATCCTACTTTACTATGATTGAATATCTTGTCATCTATCTTTCATGTAAATATTAATTGCTTATACAATAAACAGACATTTATATTGTATTAGACTTCTGTGTAATCTACAATAGTACTATATCTGTTCAAAATAATATAAATATTGCGTATTCCTATTAAAGATATTCTCCATATGATAATTCAATTTATGGAGCTGAAATGTTCTGGATTGTCAAGGCATGATGATAATCTGATGGACTTAGGTTTATCCGTAAGATTAGGAATGATTTTCATTCCATGGCTAGTGTGGATCTTAATTTTGTTAACATTTATTCATTTAAATTTGTTATTTCACAAAAACATTTTAGTATGCCTGACCAAAACATTACTTTATTGGTAAACACTCAAAGTATAAAACTGATAATTTCCTTTAAAAGCTCAAACATATACTTTATAGTTATCAGAAGAAAATGTTTAATAGTCAAAATGAAACAAAAATACATAGTCTAAATAACCTAAGATGGATTTAACTTTATTATCTTTAAATACCAGTGGCTTAAACAATCATAGCAAGAGATCAAATCTACTGAAATATTTAAAACTGAACAAAGCACAAATTGTCTTCCTTCAAGAAACTCATTTCAAAACAAATGACAATTACAAATGGAATCCTAAGGAATATGATATTGGTACAATCCACTTATAAGACAAAGACAAAAGGGGTAACAATTTTTTGGAAAAGAAATGTGATTAACCCAGAAATCATTTATAAGTATGAAGATAAAGAAGGCCTTATGGCATTAGTAATAGTTAAATAGAATAACAGAATATGGACCCTAGCCAATCTATACTGGTTCCCAGGCATTGGAACAGGATCTGTTAATAAACACTTGGATTTCATTTCCAATAATTATAAAGGCAACTTAATATTAGGAGGAGATTTTAATTGTATATTTGATATTTCTGAAACTACAAATAAAAGACTTCTGTGTACATCTGCTGTATCAAAAGCTTTAAACAAGTGGGTAGAATCATTTCATCTTGTAGATACTTTCAAATTTAAAGAAGATAAATCTTTGTTATTTTCCCATCAAGATCACAGATTTGGTACCCAAATTAGAATAGATAAAATATTTGCTGCCCATGACTTACACAATAAAATCATTAATTTCTCAATCATTCCCTGCCCTTTTCAGACCACAAATCATTGATGCTAAAACTTCAAAATGGGCACAAACCATTAATCTTTAACTCCAGAATTCCAGCATATATAACTAAAATTAAAGAGTTCAAACCCTGGTTATTATCTGAATTACAGTTCTACTTAGATATTAATTACACCACAGAGATAAATAAAATAATGATATGGGACTCATTAAAAACTTATATATATGGTAACACCATAACTTGGTATAAAAAAAATCAGAGAATGGGATTCTGAATTATTAGATCTACAATCCAAACCTTTGTCTGTAAAAGCTGAAAAAAATCAAAATCATTTGGAGCTGATAAAGAAAGATGTATTAAACAAAAATGCAATGAAATTCTAACACATAAAACTAGTTTAGCATTAGAAAAACTAAAAATGAATACCTTGTCCACTTCTTCCAAATATCTATATAATTTATCCACAAATGTCAAAATACAATCAAAAGCTAATAACATTAAAAGTATCTTCCCTGAAAAGAAAGGGAAAAATATCTCTGATGTAGGTGACATTCTTTTGTTTCCAAAAACATTTTTATTAAATGTTGCTAATAAACATAGACATACAGTATTAAAAATAAACAATATAAAACATAATAACTATTTACACTATTTACAAACATCCATGATAAACATTTGTTTTATCCAGGAAAGGTAATCAATATTTATCTGACAATCTCAAGCTAGTCTTTTGTGTGTTACATTTGATGATCTCTGATAAGTAGTTTGCATTTCTTTTTACATACAGATTTTGCTATTGAAATAAACATAAGATCTTGCTTATTTTTCCAGTTCAATGTAATTATTTTTCGAGCAATAGCTCAAATTAACCAAAGAGCAGGTAACTGATGTCTAGGAATTACACTTGGGGTAGGAACATTGAATAATATCAAAGAGCTAGTAATCTGACAGTTATCAGACCATAGGGCTTTTGCGAAATGTCTAAAATCACTCCAGTATTGTGTGAGAGTGCTACATTCGATTAACATATGAACCCAGTTGGCTTCAAGAATATCACCACACCTTCAGCATTTGCTTTCATTACTCTCGGTTATAAGGTCAATTCTTTGTGGAGTGCAAAAGCTTCTATGAATTAATCTCCAGGTATACAGTCTCCAATATAAAGATCATGAAGTGTTTTTTTATTGAATTTAGTAACTGTTTTTTATTATCGTTAGATAAAGGTTCACCATTATTTTTTATAAAGTAATTCCAAAAAGCTTGGTCAAAAGTAATCAAGTCTCCTCAAAGGATTTTATATACAGGTGATATACTTAATTTATGATCAATGTTCATCGAACTACACCATATGAATAGTTGTATCAATCTTAGTATAATATCAGTTTCCAGATTTATTGACACTCTCACTTTATTTTCAACAAACTGTCTTAAAGATTGAATACAGAGCCAATTATCTTGACAAACATTATATTTAGCTAAGAGAAAGTTCATTGCTTGGATGTTCTTATTAACTATAAACTGGTGCCAAAACTTTAGATTATTCTCTTTAAGATTCCACATCTTATTGATATTGAAGGTACTTAGGCAATCTGGCATATAAGCTATAGGAAATGTAATGAAAAAGGTGTTCTTTAGACTATAATTGTTGTGGATTATATTTTTGAAAATATAAAATATTTGGTTTATACCATATGAAAAGTGGCTAAATTTCTTATTATATAAGCAATATTCATGGAGTATCCAAAATATTTTGTTAATTCTAAAGGTTTCCTTAAACTGTGTTTCTGAGTTCTCAGAGGAAGTTATATGTATTTCATGTAGTTGTTTCCAGCTAGAGGTGTATATGGATGAAATCCAATGTAGCATTATGTTAATAATAACAGATTTGGAATATAATTCTATGTTGGGAAAGCCAATCCCATTACTGTCCCAGGCTCTAACATACCATTTATAGGCTATACTTGATTTCTTTGGGAACCATAGACAAGTTAGTAATAGGGAATCTATTTGTTTAAATAATTTCTTAGAAGGAGGTAAAAATGATTATATGTAAAATAAAATCTTGGGCAAAATAATCATTTTTATTAATGTAAGTCTGTCTTCTATGGTGAAAAACATTTTGTTCCACTTTTTAGTCAAGTCATTGATTATAGCTACCAGCTTAATTAAGTTAAATTTAATAGTATCATTCCATTTATTCTTAATACTTATTCCTAGATACTCTATCTTATCATTTTCCCAGTTGAATGTATTGTATTTTTGCAAATTGCTATATATTTCCTTATTGATTAAAAGTGTTTTGCTTTTATTTTGATTAAAATTGAGCCCTGAGATGTTTCCAAATAGAGTTATGGCATTCATGATATGTTGTAAAGAGCCTTCTATGTCATTGGATGTTAGTAGAATATCGTCAGCAAAAAGCTGAACTTTTAGACAGTATCCCTCATTAACTTGAAATCCTTTGATATTTGGGTTATTTCTAATAAATGAAGCAATAGGTTCCACTGATAAAGTGAAAAATAATGGGGATAGAGGGCAACCTTGTCTAGTTCCCTTATGAATTTTTACTGGGGATGATAGACATGAACGAATCTTAACAAATGCTTTAGAATCACTATAAATATTTAATATCAGTTTAGTGAAATCTGCAGTAAAGTTAAATTCTTTAAAGATTTTTTTGTAAGTATGACCAACTAAGGGAATCGAACGCCTTAACAGTATCCAGACTAATAATAGTTAATTGTTTCTTGGTTTTGTTTGCAATGTCTATAAGAGATAGTAGTTTAATAATATTGTTGTGTACTTTTCTATGTAAGATAAAGCCAGTTTGAGCAAAGTGTATTAGATTGGGTAATATATTCTTTAGTCTTTTGGCCAGGACAGACATGAAAATTTTGTAATCAATATTTAACAATGATATGGATCTATAGGATCCACATAGTTGGGGTCCTTGCCTTATTTCAGAATGGGGGAAATTATTGAGTACTTCCACGAGAGAGGGAAAATTAAGTCTTGTTTAACCATGGAGAATGTGTTTAATAATAACTTTATTGTGTGCTCTGGAAGAATTTTATATATTTCTGGGATTATCCCATCTAACCCTGGGGCTTTATTATCTTTCAGATTTTGAACTTGTTCTTTCACTTCTGCTACAGTTATTTGTTTATTTAGGGTACTATTTTGTTGTTTTGATAGTTTAGTCTTGATATTGTCTTGTAGAAATGTATCAATTACATCGTCCGAATCTAGTGGTGATTGCATGTCATTGATTGATTTCTAAAGGCTTCTAATATACCTCCTAAATCAGTTGTTCTTTTTACTGTGTTATTATTCTTGTATTTAATTTCATTAATGTGATTTTGTTTATTAATTTGTTTTGATCTGATAGCTATGTAAATGTTTATGTAAATGTCTGGGGGTTACTGAATAGGACTGTAGTTTAATCTTTTCTAAGCTTATAGTAACCTTATGATTCAATATTTCTAAATATTTGTGGTTTAGCTTAGAAATTTCAGTAAGTACTGCTTTATCATTTGATTTTAAATTTAGTTTTAACTTATCTATTTTGGATTGTAAATCAGAAAGTTCCATGTCCCATTCCTTTTTGCTTTGAAAATACCAAGCTTTAACTCCACTAAAGATGTGAACTTTTAATGCATCCCAAAGTATGATATCTGTTACTTCACCATTATTCTTGTTTTCCATAAATGCATTTATTTCTTTTAATAACCACTCCTTAAAACCTTTAAACTTAGTAACATAGTCTGGGATTCTTTGAAAAATTATCATATTATCTTTTTTCACATCAAGCTGAACAAAAAGGCATTGTGGTCAGAGAGTGGACATGACTGTATTGCAATATTACTTATTTTAGAGTAAAGAGTGTTAGACACAAAAATCTTGTCAATATTAGTTTGTGTGCCAAATTGGAAAGAATGAGTGTATTGAAGTGAATTTTCAATTCTTAAATTATGTATGTCTCTAAAATTCATTGAGGCTATAAATCTGTTTACCTTTTTTAGCTTGTGTCGTTAGTCTAACCTTACTATTTTTAGAGGTGTCTTCATCTGATAACAAGCAATTGAAATCTCCCACCAGAATAATTTCTCCCCTTGCATGTAAAGTACTGAGATCCAAGTATTTCTTCACATATTTAGTTCCTAGACCAGGAATCCAATATGAGTTTACCAGTATGAAGCATTTCTTATTAACTTCTAGCACTACTAAGCTTAACATTCCGTCTTTATCTGAAAAGGTGTTTAAAATTTTAGGTAGTGTACAAGTATTATTCCATAGTATAAGAGTACCTCTCCTTTTGGCTCTAAAGTAGGAATCCGTGAGAACTGGAAAACCATTAAAATGACAATTTTTGCAAATCCTTCTCTAGCAAGTAGGTTTCCTGCAAAATTATCTGAGCTCTGTGCATTTTATTGAATTTAATTAAACCAGCTCTTTTGGCATTGTTATTTAAGCCATTAATATTTAATGATAATCATTTATGTATCATCATTTCTTAAAGTTATATTTAGAGCATCAATAATACCTTCCAAGTATAATGACTTGAAGTAATTCATGAAGTTATGTATCGTGGATGAATCAAAAATCTTTAAAAACAAATTCTGAAACCAATAACTAAGAAAACATACATACATGGAACCTAAAGTTCCAGGTTTAGTTAATAGATTAATTAAACCACCCTTTAACACCATCTCACAAACCAAAAACATACATAAATAGCTTCTGTTTGAATGTAGTATATACAAACAGTAAAGCATTTCTAAGGTAACTCAAACAAATATGAACATAAAAAGTCCATCAGGCAATCACAATGGATTTGTATGTAATATTGTGTAAACCACTACTAGGTATTGGAAAATAAGGAGTGAGTTTCACCTATTAACCTAGTTGCTTTATCAGCATAAGTGTCTAATAACTATATATTTTATACCTGTATTACAGTCTCTTGTGTTTATAACTATAGCAATACATATGTTGGTCTATTAATACTAATTGAACAGAATAGAGTGACCTAGAACATTTTAACAATCCATTCCTACAGTGTATGTGGTCATACAAAGATTTGAATCATAGTATCATAACTATCACTGCAACTGAGTCTGATTATATTGCTTTAAATCTGCATCAATGAGAATACTTAATATAGATTAAAGTTGCTTAAGCATGAAAGCAGCAGAAGAAAAATGAAACTCAATCCTATATATATCTTTACATTCAGAATATTAAAGAAATTGGTTGTTTAAGTAGTCAGATATTAATATATTATCATTTAGGGCATGCTATCAAAGCAAAGAATGGTATCCTGTCAGACTTCAGTGTTTCAAAACAACAGACATAAAGTAGCATTAAAATGCAATTTTCCTCATTAGACTAGTAAAATAATTACTCCATTAAAGTCCTAGCATGTTAAAAATACATATTTATAGTGATTCCATACCTTTAGATGCATAAAAGATGAAAAAAAAAACAACCGAAAAAAACAGTTACTTTTTCTTCTAGTTTCATTTTCAGCTTTACTTCCTAGTTTCTGAGTCATGCATGAGTTCATAGGTCATGTGATGCCATCGCTCACTGTATTCTTGCTTCCAGCTTCTCTAGCTTGCTGCTAGTGCCATTTAGATGCTCATGCATGTGAAGAAACAGTCACAGAGGCTTAGAAAAGGCATTTTTGGCAGGAATTTCAAACAACTAAGTTTGCGCCATTCTAAAGAAGCATAAAAAGAGGACGAGCAGCCTCCACAGTAAAAAAAAAAAAACATGAACAGCCCTTCATAAATCAATAATTTACATCCCTTAAACTAAATTAGGTTAAGAATTAAAATTTGAACATATAGTTAATGTAAAACACTGAATATTGATATATTACACTAAGAAATGCATATTTTAAGTTAAGACATATATAATAATCATGATATGAACATCTTTCCAAAATGTCAAAAGAAAACAAAACTATCTTAAGTAAACCATCTCCTAAGGGTAATTTTGTTGTGGGGATTCCATACAGTGTTATCATAACAGACTAAATAGTAAACTCTAAAGTGTTACCCCACCACTAACACACATGAATGGTTTACTTTGGGAATCATGAATTAATAGTAAGATAGCATGACTTTTGTATCCCAAATAAATATATAATGAAGTTAACTACGCCCCGGTTATAGTTAACATATGGTATGAAAAAAATACACACACACACATATATATATATATATATATATCCACATAATATATATATATATATATATATATATATATATATATGTGTATATATATACATCTACACACACACACACACACACACACACACACACACACACACACACACACACACACACACTCACACACATATCCACATAAAGATATATAAATAAATATATATATATATATATATATATATATATATACATACACACATACATGCATGTATACATACATAGATATATGCCTATGCCTATGGAAAATAAAGACCTTTGTTATGTATATGTATTCCAATAAAATATTATGTAAAATAAAGACACTTTACCTTTGCTTTGTGTATATATTCCAATAAAACATTAAGTAAAGAGTTCTGCAAGAAAGTATTTAGAATTATTTGATAACAATCCTATTTGCCTTTTCATTTTTTATTTGCACTTTTTTTGACAGTCCTACCTCCGGATTTACTAATCTTCCATGCAGAACTAATCTAGTCCTGCATGGAAGTGGCAGTTTTAGAGGAGGACGGCAGCACAACATGCATATTAATGAAGGCGCGCTGCCTGAGCTCCAAATTCTACACTGAGTGTGGACAAGTGCAGGGGCTGTGAATAAATAAGGGAGACCACTCATAGATGTCCACATATCCCCACCAACAGTCCCCATGTGTTCAACAGCAACAGTACATTGAAATAAAATGAAGAAACCCTTGTATTTTTTTTTTAAACTCTGATTACAGCTAACCATAGGTGCATGGGTTTGCCCATTGCTTAGCTACAGTTAAAGCAGCTGCATCCGCTTAACAAACATTCCCAGTTTGAGTCCAACTGCAGCACATATCAACATGATAATATTTAAATGTAAACTGGAGTACTGCATGAAATGCACATGTGAAGTTTCAGTGTCAAAATGAATAAGGCACTAGTAAGCAGGTTTAAGCACATATAAGCAGTAGCAAGCATATCTAACTGTAACCTGAAATAAACAGTGCTTACCACTGTGCAAACCCACACAAACCGCTTACAACTTCTTTAAAGTGCCTTAATCACTCTGGATCTAATGGCACATGCTCTGGCCAGTAACATAATCAACTACTGTTGCAAGGCTCAAACTCAGGACCTTGTATACTATAGTCAGAGTAGTTAACCACTAAGCCATCATAGCAACAGATATGCATGAGGTATCAACAAACTAATCCTCACCACAGGAAAATCAAACTAAACATGTGAACTGAATCTATGTACAGTGTGAAGTGGTATAACCTGCTACATAACATAAATATGTGAATTGGAGTACTGCAGTAAAGCTAGATGTGAGGTGTTATTGCAGTAAAGTGTTGAAGTACCCAGGACCCCATACAACGAATCAAGGATACAATACACATATACAACATGTAATGAAGAAGACATCAATGCCAAAAGGCAAATATCATGCAAATTGAATATTAGTCTAATCTTAAACAAATGCATGTTTATCCCTAGCGGGATGACCCCAAAAATTTTGCTAAAAAGAGTCCTCGGGGTAAAATGCCATGCCTTACAGGTAAGCAAAGAAGGATATATGTGTTCGCGGACTGAATGTGTAGAAACCCTGAAGATCCATGGGGGAGACAACTTACATGATGAGTCTCGAGAAGTGGAGAGTGGGAAATGTGTAGTGGTGTGGTGAGATTCGGATGGAACTTGTAGGAAGGATGATTGATGTGGAACATTATGGGCGAGACATGCGGGGGTTGGATGGACCCATTCAAATGAGGGAGGGGAAACAGAAGGTAATAAAGATACCATTTCCATCCAAAAAGCACATTATGAGTAATATGTATGTTGCATAACCCATGGAATAAGATATATCTATATCTATATATATATATATATATATATATATATATATATATATATATATATATATATATATATATATATATATATATATATATATATATATATAATATATATATATATATATATATATATATATATATATATATATATATATATATATATATATATATATATATATATATATATATATATTAAACCTAGAGTACTGCAGGAAATGCACATGTGAGGTGTCAGTATCATTATGCATAAAGCGTAGTTAGGTTAAGCAGCAAGAAGCAGTAGTAAGCATATGTCAGCACTAGTAAGTGAGTTTAAGGCTGTGTGCGT
This sequence comes from Protopterus annectens, assembly GCF_019279795.1. Lineage (NCBI taxonomy): Eukaryota > Metazoa > Chordata > Ceratodontiformes > Protopteridae > Protopterus > Protopterus annectens. The sequence continues at coordinate 608,789,681 of NC_056729.1, read as the reverse complement.
GGGTTTGCATGAAGGTAAGCACTGCTAATTTTTGGTTACAGTGTCCTACACCCAGTAAGCCTCTAAACTGCTTAACCTGTGTAGGCAGTGCTTACCCCCGTGCAAACCTGTTTACAACTGCTCAAAAGTACCTTAATCACACTGTATCCAATGGCCCTTGTTCTGCCTAGCAAAAACATAAACTGCCTCTGCAAGGCTCAAGCTCAGGATCCTGTACACTATAGTCACAGTAGTTAACCACCAACCCATCATAGCAATAGATATAAATGAGGTATCAGCAAACTAATTCTCACCACAGGAAAATCAAACCAAACATGTGAACTGAATCTATGTACAGTGTGATGTTAGATAACCTGCCACAGAACATAAATATGTGAACTGGAGTACTGCAGTAAGCATAGATTTGAGGTATTATCGTAATAAAGTGTAGTAGTCCCCATGTCCCCATACAGTGTATGTACACATGAATCACGGATACCAGACACATATATAACCTGTAATGAAGAATAAATCATTGCCAAATGGCAAATATAGTGCTAATTAACTATTAAGCAATGCCATCCTCAGCACAGTTCAAGTCAGTAAGTGTAAGCAATGTGTAGGGGATACAGTTCAATCTGCCTAGTGGTATACCTCTTTAAGCAGTGCCAACCTCATGTAAGCAGGTGTGCCCATAGTGTAGCCTTTTTAAAACTGGCCAATCACAGGGAAATGTGGGAAAATGGCCATATTTAAACCCACAGGGGGGAATACTTTCCATAACTGGTTGTAGCTTCCTACTGCAGGCAGAATGGCTGATGTGGGTGAAGGCATTTGATTTAGAGCGCAGCGCTGGGGCATCCAGGAGTCAGAAATCATGGTATGGCTCCTGGTAAAACACCATAATCAGAGACTACTGCAGGGCCAGTATGAGGGCTCGCAGTATAAAGTGAAGGCCTGGGACAGTCTCGCCCGTGACCTCACCAGTGCCACAGGTATCCCCCATACTGGTGAGCAGGTCAGACACCACCATGCTGACTTGAAATGGCAGAGGGGGGATGCACTGGAACAGTGGATCCAGGAGTCTTGGCAGATGCCCAATGCCCCAGTACTGAGTAGTAGTAAATCATTTTCTAGCTTGTATATACTATGGATAGGTATGGCTAAATATCACTGCATTTCTCTGACAGCTGCAGATGAGCAGGCCGTGAACCAGCAAACCCATGATGCTAGGCTGCAAGGGCTGCATCACAAGGCAGGTTAGTAATCAGTCTGCATATACTGTCATAATAAATAAATATAAGAGCCTTAGAAAGTGTTGTACCAGTAGAAATAAATGTGTAATAGTCTGTGAATAAAGGTATAACCCCTGGAGTGCTTCTATTTACTCTTCTCTCATATGTTGGCGATCTGTTCCATACTATAAATAGTACTGTTGTATCTTAAGCAGTGTCACTCACACTGTGGTATGCAGATAAAATGGGCATGAAGTCCTGCATAACAATGTTGGAAGTGCCAAGAGGTCAGTCATAGTGTACAAGTTAGGGAGACTTAGATAGAAAACAGTCAAAAGTTTTACATCAGTTCTCTGATAGCCCAGTGTACTGTGATGTTAGTTATGCTATTTTGTCACACACAGCAGGGGGGTGAATCCTAGGAGTGCTACTAAGTCATATGCATAATCATACCCCACAAATGTACAGATTTTGATACAATGTTCAGATGGAAAGTTGTATGCATAATTACACCCAACAACAGTACAGAATTTGCTAAAATGTTTAAATTGTACATTGTATGTATATTCATACCCCACAACTGTTCCAATCTGACCAGAATGTACAGATAAATGGCCCATATCACCTGCTTGGTACCCTGTTCCCCTGAAAATGTAATGATCCAAGAAATGTAGGCAGCTGTCAATGACATATAACTGATAGTCAAACGTGTACATAGTCAGAGAATGTATATAGAAACACACCTGTCATTCTAGCACCTCACCCAAAGTGTATGACAGCAATTCTCAACATATGTTGCATTAACACCTGCAGCCTGTCATGCCTGTATGTAAGACACAGGTCATGATTTAATAATTTATAAATATACCAGTGTACAATATAAGGCTATTGTGTAGTGTAATAATACATGTAATGGAAAGACCACTGCAGTGACTAAGAATGTGAAAACTACAAGGATATATTAGTTGTTAATTGGACTCTCTCTCTCTCACCCCTACCATATGTGCATAATAACCCAATGACACTCCTCAACTGGTATGTGTACACTCCACTTTTGTTGGGACATATGTCCTAATGGTTTATAAATATTCACATTTGTTTCTATGCATGTGCCATGTGAAAACACACCCATATTGGTGGCCTGTTGCCATCAATGAAACCTGCATGCTTCTGTAATGGCCACTGTTGTTCCATATATGCATGTGTTCTGCTTGCTCTGCAACTGTGTTAAATCTGGTGTGTTGGGTTAATGGCAATACTTGTGCATGCTGCTATAACTAATCCTGAATACTGTTGACTGTTACAAACCCATATTTGTCATAAACCTGTGACAACACAGCTCGTATGGGAAGGCCTGTCCCAGCGGACCCACCTATCCCACCTCAGCTGGCCATGGCACCGGGCACCAGCACAGCTGGGGCCCAGCCTGGGACCTCCTCCTCCGTGGGCCCTGCGCCACCTTTGGGTGAAACCACTGCAGGGGATGGGGCTTGCCCCCCTTTGGAGCGGGCGCAGAGGGGAACCTGTCTCCCATCAACAGGTCTAGGCTATGGTGCATAAGGAGCTCGATCTGGAGTATCACGAGTGGCTACACCAGCTTGAGGGCTGAGTGTCACTATTAGAGGGTGAGCCTGCCTCTCCTACACAGCCCCCAGCACAGCCACTTTTGGGACCGTGAAGATGCAGTGGTGACTGCCCATGGGTAGGGACCTCAGTCCCATTGTTTCCAGTTGGGGGCTCATAGGCTTGAGACTTCCAAACACTCCTCCCCATCCAAGAGGTTTACCCTCCACATGTGTCATATACCGGCCCTGTATGTGTCTTGTGTGTCTTGTCCATTAACCTACCCAACCAACCTCCCCAAATATACCTACTACCACTCTCCAACATCCCACTCTCACCTAAAAAAAAAGGGCAATCTGTTACCACAAAAAAATCTTGCCCCATACATAGCTGTCCATTTCGCACACATTTCCACTGGACAAATGTAACTTGGTCTAATTGACATCACAATGAATATATGTTGTCCTCACCCCTCTCCCAAGGGTTTGAGGGTCCAAATGTACATGCAAATATAGTGTATATGCACAGCTGTTGCTGTAGAAGAAATGGGCAGCTATGGACCTTTCCCATATCCTTCCTGCACATGCCTAGCTATTTCCCCTACTGTCTTTCTCTCTTTGCACCCCGTTTTTCACCACTTTCCTATCAACCACTTTTTCTTTTCTTTTAAAGGAATTAGTGCGGGGGTAAATGGCAGTAAGCACTGTTAAGCAGCGCTAAGGGGGTTTGCGTGGGGGTAAGTTATGCCTACACAGGTTGAGAAATTTGAAGCTAACTGACTGTAAGAAAACATAAGCGGAGGCTGGCAGTGCTTACCATCATGCGAACCCATGCAAACCTGCTTACAACTGCTTAAAAGTGCTATAATCACTCTGTAGCCAATGTCCCTTGTTCTGCCCAGCAATAAAATAAACTGCCTCTCCAAGGCTCGAACCTAGGACCCTGCACTCCATACACAAAGTGACTTACCAATAAACCATGGCGGATAGACATAACCTGAAGTTTTCACAAACATATCATGCAGCACAATCAGTCAACAGTACAGGAAATGTATTAATGTCATACCACACAACCTGTTAATGCAAGGAGTCTGGACAAAGTATGCCACACTGTGAGTACAAATAGGGATATATGTCAACTAATGCACTAATACACTTAAAATGCTGCTAGTTACACAGCTATATGTATTAGAACACATATGTAGAATGAGATGGTCTGAAACACAAAAGTGTTACTAGTTACTGACTTCAATGCTGCGATCATCCATGACAATTGCCAAGTGAATGAGGAACAAGACAAAATATGAGCCGAACATGCATGGACATATGGACAGATATATATCTGTAAATGTAGACAGATAGACAGCTAAATATAGATATATATATTAATGTATGACTCACAAATAATCATATAACATTAATTGTATATAGATACATACATATGTTCATATATGTATATATATATATATATATATATATATATATATATATATATATATAAATATATATATATATATATATATATATATATATATATATATATATATATATATATATATATAGATATATATATATATATATATATATATGTATGTATATATAGATAGATATAGCCATATGAGATATATATAGGTACATACACATATATACACACAAAAGGTATCAGTAGCCATACATATGTAGAAGTAGTGTGTAAGTACTGGGTGCAAAGTATATTCCTCAGCCACAAGCCCTTTAACTACTACCTGTGAAATGTGTAGTGTGGGAACCATTCCCACAAATGAGAATACTGACATTAAACATATACCCACCCACAATTCAAAGGACATGTCATGACACACAGGTATGCATACACAGATAACCTTTATTCATGTACTATACAATAATGTATGCCAGTACTTATACCACATAAGGTTTGAAATATGTAATCAGTGATGAATGCAAGGCCCACACAAAACAGTAGATGCAAGCAATGTGTATATATACCATACTATGCTGTCCAGGCCAAGGCCTTCAATTAGTACAACAGTATAAACAGGATTTGCCTTCAGGATATATAACAATCAACAATTACAGATTTAGTTCAGCAGCCTCCAATTACACCGTGTAGTCAAGCCCTAGGGGGGAAAAGTAGCACTTGTGTTAATGTCACAGTATCTTGTACATCACATTGCTTAATCTAGCATCTCACTATCACACTGAATGACCCTTGTCTTAAAATTTATATCCCTGAAAAGATGTCATAGCCTAGGTTAATGGCATATAAATCCCCCCCCCCCCCATAAAAGGCTGTACAAGGGCAAGGAATGCTTTGTACCACACACTTACCTCTGGAATGTACAAGGGCACATATATGTTCTCCAGCTGTTGCCTCCATATATGTGGACTTGGCCCAACAGTTGGTGTGGGAGCCCATGACATGACTGGGATGATAGCAGTAATGCTAGTAGTAAATAATGATAGGCCATTACCTAAAAACCCTTCCTGTATCACAGCAGGACAAAGACTGGCATATATGTGGACGACAGAGGTAGGAACATTAGGCCATATTTGCATTATTGCTGTTACACACCTTGGAAATTGCTGGTGTTACAGGAGTCATTGCAGCATACTCTTATGCAGGAATATGACATTGAAATACAAATGGATGTAGCCATGTACTGATAGCACTCAACAGACAGAATGCCACAGACAAATCCTAACAGCCAATTCCGCTTGTATCATATGGATATGCCCACAGTTGAGAGCTATGCAGACAGACAACATTCCATGAAAAAGTACCATGTACACAGAAACCCTGTAAGAACAGCAAGATACAATGCAAACAACAACACTACTCATGCTGCCTGTAGGTCTGGAACCTTACCCAAATGTGGATTTGGCCTGTGTCTGCAAGTTCTGCTGTTAGAGGTATTGCTACCTGCTGTCTGTAACACTGATGCCCACACACAGGAAGGATGTCATCCATTCTGGAAAGGTGAAGGGAAAATTCCAACAGAAGGCAGCAATTTATAGTACAGAGTTGCCATGACAGTAGTTATCTGAAGTACTACACAGCAGACTGCATGCAATTAGCAACTGGTGGACACTGACTGGTGCAGAGGCCACCACCTGATCATGTGCAATACCAACAAAAGCATGCTGCAATCTATTCAAACCAACTCAATCACTAAAGAGAGAGAGAGAGAGAGAGAGAGAGAGAGAGAGAGAGAGAGGAAAAAAAATCAAGAAATATCACAAAGCTCAGGGTTGTGATACAGTGGAAAAAACATAACAGGTATGTGAAACAGATATGCATTTACTTACATGTAGTATATGGCATAGAATAATAGGCTGTATAATGTGAAAGGATGTGTATGTGCCATCAGTACCTGTTCCTGTAATGATGTTCTGCTCAACAACTGCACTGGACAGTAGTGCCAGTCTTTGTGGGTAGTGTGGCATACCTGTCAAATGTGCAGATCAGCAGTGAATGGCAAAGATGTGACCCATGATATCTGTTTTCTGTAAATTACTGTGGCCAATGGCTGGGGGGGTATTAATACTGCCATGATAGACACATGGGTGGGAGACCACACCACCTACAGGACAGTCATATTAAAGTGTAGCATAGCATGCTCAACTGTCATAGCAGTATAATATGCTTATCTAATGTTTGTCACCATATATACCCTCCTATTGTTAGTCTGTGTTCACATGTGACACCTGACTGTGTTGCAGCAAGGCAGAACAGTTCAGCTGTGAAGTAAAGAGGGTTACATGAGTGTGGTCTACATGTTTGTATGCACCCCACATACAGATACATATATGTATGATATATATTCACAGCTGTGTATGTCTACAGAACCTCGGACAGTTATACATTTATATAGGTATATAAACAACACATGATATCTGCACATATATGCACATATGTGTATATACATATAATATATATATGTATGTATACAGATATATATATATATATATATATATATATATATATATATATATATATATATATATATATATGTGTGTGTGTGTGTGTGTGTGTGTGTGTGTGTGTTTATGTCTACATATATATATATATATATATATATATATATATATATATATATATATATATATATATATATATATATATATATATATATATATATATATATATATATATATATTCATGCCAATACATGTCTCCTGCCATGACATGTGTGAGAGAGCATCACACATCAATACACAACATACCTACACACCAGTACATGGCTGCAAGATGGAGTGCAGAGTGTGGTGTGTAACCCATGTTGGGATCACATCGCAATTGTTTGAGAAGGTGGGATATATATGTTGGTGAAGGGTATTAGGCACATATTGGTATGTAGGTCTGGCTGGGTGAAAAACAAGACAGCATACAGAGCTGGTATATGACACATGTGGTGGTTAAACACTGTGGACGGGTAGTTACATTTGGAATGTGGAGGCCATTGAGCCCCCACATGGGAACAAAGGGAACATGGTGCCCACCCATGGACAGTCACGACAGTCACAATCATCTACATGGACATAAATGTGCCTGGGCTGTGGGCTGGGAGGAGGAACATGCATGTTTAACCGTGTATATGTGTACTGCATGCCTCCAAGTGATGTAGCCCATACCCCATGTTTCTGTGGAGCTCCCTATGCACAAGACCCTTGACCTAACTGGGTGACAGACATGTCTGTGTGCGCTCCATGGGGGTGACATCATCCCCTGAGGTGGTTCCACATGAAGGTAGTGATGGAACAGTAGATAATGAGGTTCCATGGTGGGTCACAGACGTGATGTGGACTGACAACATGTGCACATTAGCTGGGAGTGGTGTTCCTGCTGGAAAATAACCCCTAAACATACTGGTGTGTAACTGTCATGGAACACATGTGGGTTGAAATAGTCCACACTATCCCAGAAAATGTCCAACAGCATGCATAGATATCCCCAAAATCACAGAATGGCAGATGTGTAGCAATCACATAGCAGACATACCACATGCATATGTGGAAACATAGTGGCAGTGACAATGGCATGCAGGTGAAATACTCTGTAACAGCCCAGCAACTCTAGGGTCCCCACAGAGAGCATGTATATAAACACATAGCAGAAAGTGTTGTACAATACAATATATGACCCAATGGTACATATACCGGAGACATACCAATAGTGTTGTGTGAACATTAAGTTGGAGCTGATATGGTGACGGGAGACTGATATGTGTATTGTATCATGGTAAACCTGACATATGAGTTGCTCAGACATATTTCCATCATTATGTCTTTCAGGGAGTATGGTGCACCTGAGGAATCCCGCCTACAGTGCCACTGAGGATGAAATTATAATCACCAGCATCATCTAGAACTATCAGATATTGTTCTCGTGGACAAACCAGGACCAGCAGGAGTGAACAGCCATGTGGAATGATGTGGTCCGCAAGGTGAATGAGGTGGGGATGCAGAGCCATATATATGAGCAGGTCCACCACCATTGTAGTGACCTGCTCCGCCATGTACATCGCCATGCCACTGCCATGTGGGGTGATCACCTTGCAACAGGGGGAGCCATAACATCCATCCCCCCTCATCAGAGTGGAAGAGCTGCTCATAAGCCTGGTTGCACCTGCCCACCCACAAGAGCTACAGACTTATACAGTCATGGAGGTGGGTGCTACACACACACACCAGACATGGAGCATGCAGGTAAGGTTCCAGGACATATCAGTAGATGACTGTAGTGTATGCATCTGTACAGGTAGAACATGCATATGTGAGATGTGGGGTCTGTTGCTGTGTAGTACTAATAAGCAGTAATGCATAATCTGTAGTACTGTGTACTTCAGCTGTTGTTGTACTGTAATATTGCAGCCACCCTGTAGCAATTCCACAGCTGTGGCCACTGACATCAACTCTATCCCATGTCAATGTAGGTACCTCTGGGATACCAGCAAGGCAGAGGCTGGATGCCGTTGAGTATGGTTTAAGGTTGTCAATTCACTATGTATGTCATAACTACGGTGTAGGCCATGTACACATCTAACACACCTACCCAAATGCATGCTGTACATGTGCACTGACAGAGCACACACCTCACTAATGGGATTACCGGCCTCAAACACATGCAATACACAGTCCATCTCAGACAACTGTGGCTACACTCCAGTGCACATTGCTCAGGCACAGCTGACATCTGCCCAACATACACAGCTATATCATACACAGAGCAGTTGAACATGCTACACATAAAGACATCCCACTCCCTCTGCAAACAAATGCTCCAGGGTCCTAAACCTCATCAACACATTACACAGAACATACTGGAGGGATAGGGCCCTGTCCTGGGGAATTCCCACACTCTGGAACGGACTACCCATGCATGTCAGGCAATGCTACACATTGGCCCTCTTTACAGAAACATTTGACAACTGGATGGGAAATGGGGAATTCACCCTGGGTAGTATATCTGAGCCACAGCCTGACGGGGGCACAGGGGAATAACATTAGTGGATGGTGCATGGCTGGAAACCCCTGTGGCTAGGCTTATGTAGGCCCCAGGTCCAATAGACCAGTACTCACCTATGCACCTATGTGTACCACAGGCAACATCGGCCAGGGCTCAATAATGGTCAGTAATGGTCTCTACACTCACCATATGTACAGTACATTGTGTCTGTGGTCAGTCTAATGGTAGTCTATCACTCATACATGCAACACTGATGATGACATCTGTGAATACACATCAAGCATTCACTAAACACATGTCCACATGTAATGCAGAAACATGCAGAGGCTGTAAGCAGCAGCAGAAACACAACTGCCACACAGATACACATCCTGCAATGGTGTGTACACATGTATGGTATGGTGCACAGTACATGCCAGGGTGCTGAACAGATGCACAGCAATGCTGTGGACGTGGGTGCAGTGAGTTCCAGTGGGAGGGCCATCACCTACTACCAGAAGCCATGCATCACAGCCATGTATAATGTTGGTAATGGGGATTGACTTCAGTTGCACTGCATGCTGTGGAGTGCCACATGTCCTGCATGCTGATATGTGTGTAATTACAGGTTTGTGTGTGATACTGTACTGCACCATCACCTGCTATTGTGTATGTTATGGGGGTGTGGGAGCTGTCTGTAGTTGCTGTCTGGTGGAGTGTATGAGTTGCCATGTATGTCGACTGCATGTGTGTATGTCTGTGTGTGTGTGGCTATGTCTGCACATGTGTGTGTGTGTGTGTGTGTGTGTGTGTGTGTGTGTGTGTGTGTGTGTGTGTGTGTGTGTGTGTGCATGTATGTACTGTTTAGCAGTGATGTACAGGTCTTACAGTCTGTTCCCTGTTTTCCCCTCACAGGTGGTGAGGTGGGGCTGGGTCTCCCCTGCAGGGAATCTAATGTCACTGATACAGACAGTGACCATAAGGATAGATGTGTTGAGGCACAGGAAGGGTCATCAGTGGCTGCCGCTGGGCCACCAATTGACATCCCACATGTATCCATCCCATCCGCACACACAGTCACACTGCCCCTACATACCTCATCACTGTTGGCCTTAGCTGAGGGACAGTGTGGTATCTATGGGACGTGTGTCAGAACACAGCAGCCATAGCCAGATGTCTGATGGGGTATCACATAGGCAGATGTTCAGGGGTGCTCATCGGAGCACTACTGGTCATCATGCCCCTGGCAGATGTGCCACATTTATATCAACCACACGCATGTTCCAGACTGTCATGGAGGCACAGGCATGAATGGAACTGTACACCAGCAGGGTCTTAGGGCACAGAGGGCTAATCATACCTCTGTAACTTACAGCATCTATGACCTAGCAGGTGCCATGTGTAATTACACTGAGGTCATGGATAGACGGTGGGGTGAGACATTGGATCTCATCCACAATTTCATATCCATGTGTCAGGACAGGACAGGATGGTTGCGATGGCCACGTGGATGTGTGCCAGCACACCAGCAGCTGAAGGTCTTCATGGACATCCCACCAGTCACAGCTGCTCCAGTAGTGGCAGTACCAGCCCCAGCACTGTGGGGGGGGGTGCTGTCCACAGACCGTCATAGCAGACCACATGCACATGGCCCTGGCCAGTCCCAGGAGGGACCTGGATCCAGTGGACGTCTGTCAACCTCAGGGGACAGTACTCAATCTGGCTTTGTACCTAATACTGCCTGTAGCACTCCTACCAGACACAGGTCCCGTGTCCTTAGCCGGAGATGGTGAACTGCAAACCCTGCCAGGTACAGTCTGCAGCTGTCTCACAATTTCCCATATAGGGCAGCCACATGGAGGAACTGTGTGCATGCAGACACACACACATAAACAACAAACGTAGGGCAACCACATACCTGCACACACAACATAACCAGTGGCCCATAACAGTATTCAGCCCCCCCACACACACACGCACACACACGTTGTCAATTGTATGGCTTAGCCTTGGCCTCTGGCAAACCAACAACACACCCTGTGCATATGAGTTTACCAGGTTCAGGTTGTATTCTCTGCCTTTGACAAGTCCAACAGTGGCGTGGTCCCATGTGTCAAGATTACCAGTGACATTGGCCATGGGTTCATTGTTGATATGTTCCATGTCCCTGCAGACCAGGGTCATCAGGCTACTGGGTGGTAGTTCCCAGCTGACATGGTGGATTTGTGGTCATCCTTGCCAGCATTGGTGAACCCATTGTCAGGTGTAGGCCTATTGGATTGTATGAGAGATCTCAGCTACTTACTGTGCCTACAAAGGGGGTTCCCCCAAGCATGACACGTCACTTGACTGTATTGCATGACATGTTAGTAATGCCAATCTGAAATCCTACAGGTAGGATGGAGTACTGTTAACATGTCGTGTAGGGTCCTGTTTATGGGATCTGCTAAGGTTGGTATTGCATTGCAGGCCAGACATGTTTGGCTGGGGGCGGGGATACCTATCCGTGTCAGATGTATGTTGTTTGGGTCTCTCAAACCCATCAATGGTGCATGTGGACATATATGTTGTAGTTACATTCCCAGTCTCATCCACAGATGTATGTCCATATATACATATATTGATATATATATAGATGTTCACCTTTGAAAGGGAGACAATCATTTCTTTGAATGGCCCTTACTGCATACCGAAAGGACAGATCCGTCATTTCTTACTGCACCACAGTTCAAAACACAGCAGTTCTAAAGCCACCTTCGCTGACTCTCAAACTGCAAGTTGGAATAAATATCGTAATACAGGGGGGCATGCACCCCTGCACCCCCCATCTGGGGGACTGGGCCCCCCCATAACCCCCTTAATGTGATATACTAACTCTGGGTTTGTACTACAGTGGGGATAGGCAAATATTTCCCATACCCACTATAGTGCCATCCGCACCCAAATTGCCAAATCTGCAATGAGCAAATGCTTGTTGCACATTTGATGCATTTATTGCAAGATTGTGCAATGTTGAGAACATACTTTTATATATATATATATATATATATATATATATATATATATATATATATATATATTTCTATAGCTATATCTACATATATAGATATGTTATATATCCATTTAAAGTTGAATATATATATATATATATATATATATATATATATAAATACACACAAATACATCCACATGGTGGAATACAGTCCCCTGTAGTGTTGTATACCTGGACTGGATGATATGTATGTGAAAACATCATGATTATGCATATCTGCCATGGCTTAGTGGTAAATCACTTTGTGTATGGTGTGCAGAGTGCCAGTTTCAAGCCTTGTAGGAGCTGTTATTTTTTTTGATGGGCAAAACACACCCCTTTGGATACAGAGTGACTAAAGCACTTTAAAGCAGTTGTGCGTGGGTTTGCATGACGGTAAGCACTGCTAACCTCTGGTTACATTTTCATACACTCAGCTTCTAAATTGCTTAACCTGTGTAGGCAGTGCTTAGCTCCACGCAAACCATGCAAACCTGCTTACAACTGCTTTAAGGTGCCTTAATCACTGTTTATCCAATGGGCCGTGTTCTGCCCAGCAACAAAATAAACACCTCTTGCAAAGCTCAAACCAAGGACCCTGCACAAAGTGATTTACCACTAAGCCGTGACAGATACACAGACATTCAATGTTTCAGAAACATATTAGCCAGTCCTGTCATGCAATACTACAGAGAATGTATACCAACATCTAGATGTCTGCGTGTGTAACTATATTGCAACCTTAGCAGATACAACATATCCATATATGTATAGATATACATATATATAAATGTATATGTTGTTTTACTAACTCAATATACATATATATCACTATCTATGCACATATTCTTATATATCTCTTAGTATATATATATATTTATATATATATATATATATATATATATATATATATATATATATATATATTTATATGGTCGACAAGCCATATGATCGACTTTCATTTGGTCGACAGTTCATTTGGTCAACAAGCAGTTTTATGTGGGCTTTGCCCCCACAATGTGGGGGCTGTGCCCCCACACTCTAACTATATATATATATATATATATATATATATATATTTATATATATATATATATATATATATATATATCACCTCCAGGGTCACACAACATTGGGGAGGGTGGCAAATCTGCCTGTCGACCAAATGAATTGTCGACCAAATGAAAGTCTATCAAATGGCTTGTCAACCATCTCAGGTAGACCCATATATATATATATATATATATATATATATATATATATATATATATATATATATATATATATATATATATATATATATATATATATATATATATAGGTATATATGGCCATATAGCTGTAGATAGCAATTGCAGATTAACAAATGCACTTATGTCCACATAGGTTCATAGGTAGGTACTAGGCTATTGGCCCAAGGGCCTAAGTAAGCCTAGCCAACAAATATCTCTGGCTTATGCCAACCCAAGAAAGTTATTTTCCTGTGCCCCTGTTGAGCAGGGCCACAGAAGTGATCCCCAGGGTGTATTTCCTATTTCCCATCCACTCATCAAGATGAAGAGTGTTAATGAGGAACTTTGCTTGGCATAGATGGGTAGCTTGTTCCAGAGTATGGGAAGACACTGGGACAGGAATCTATCCTTCCAGAAAGTCCTGTTTATTGTGGTGACAAGGTTTAGGTCCCTAGAGCATGTAGCTCAGAGGGATTGGAATTTCTTTAGGTGTAGCATGTCCAACAGCTCTGGGTTTGACATAACTTAATATGTTAGGCAGAGATCACCTTGGAGTAGATGATATGCTAGAGAGTAAAGCTGGAGTTTTTTGAGATGATCAGTGTAGGGCATCTGTTTGAGGCCAATAATTATCTTTGTGAGGTACTTCTATGGCCTTTCCAGCTGCTGCAGATGTCTTGTGAGGAGCATTCCAAAAGGGGCGTTCTACTCTAAAATGGGTTTAATGAGTGTCAAGTAGACGGGAGCAATGACCTCTTTTTTCCTGGATGAGAACCCTTTTGTGATGAGGTGTGCCATGTAGAAGGATTTCCTGACTACTGTGGCAATGTGATTATCAAAGGAAAGACTACTGTCCACTTGGGTCCCAAGGTCTCTTATCACACATTCAATGTTAAGAAGGCTGCCACCTATGTGGTAGTTCATGGGTACAGAGTTTTTACCAAAGGGAATAATAATGCACTTTTTTGGCATTGAGCTTGAGGCCATGGCTCTGACACCAGGCATCTGTCTCAGTGAGGCCCTTCTGTAGGATGTCCACATAATTTGGGGACTTGACCTTAGCACCTAGTTTGCAGTCATCTGAAAACTTCATTAGCCAGAGGCCTTCTGTGTTAGCCTTTACTTCAGAGAAGTAGATACCAAACAGGAGAGGTCCCAGGACTGAACCCTGTGGTACTCCACTTGTCACTGGTTTGAAGTCAGATTTGGAGTCAACAACTTTTACAGTGTGGGTTCTGTCAGTGAGCCAGTTGGCAACCCATCTTGTGACATAGGGATTTATACCTAGTTTAGTGAGTTTAGCTATAATTACAGAATGGGGGGATGGTGTCAAAAGCCTTGGCGAGGTCAAGATAGGCTGTGTGAACCACCTTATCCTCGTCTATGGTTTTGGTGACTGCCTCAAAGACATTGACCAGGTTCAGAAGGCAAGATCTGCCTTTCACAAACCTGAACTGGGTGGGGTCCAGAGTTTGGAGGTTACCAATGTCTTTGTTTATGAATTCCATGATAATACATTCCATGGCCTTGCAGACCAGGCTTGTCTGGCTAATAGGGCGATAGTTCCCAGGATCAGTGGTGGCTTCCCCTTTGTTGAGTGGGATAACTGTTGCTGTGTGCCATTCAGTGGGCACAATGCCTGACATGAGGCTATGACTGAACATGGTGCTTATGTGGGGAGCCAGTTCGTTCTGAAGTTCGTGTAAAATGCAGCCTGGGATGTTGTCCGGTCCCATGGATGCTGTGTTTTTGGCTTTAAAGAGTGCTACTTTTACCTGTGAAGTTGTGATTACAGGGACTCTGCATTCTTCCTGTATAGATATGGGCCCTTTAGGGGGTGAGAGGGGGGTGGTAAAGTTAGCACTGAACTCTCTGCCAGGATGTTGGCAATATCAGTTGGTTCTGTAATTTTTTGTCATTGTGCTGTAACTCACAGCAGATCTGGGTGTTACCATTGAGATTCTTGACTTAGCTATAGAATGCTTTGTGGTTGTCCTTAGAATCAGTGACAATCTTGTTTTCATAGCTAGGTTTGGGGGATCTTATAAGAGATCTCAGCTTCTTGCTGAGGCTGACCAGGTTGCTCCTCCACTCATGGGATTTTACTCTCTTTTGCAACAATTTCTTCCTTCTGTTGTAGAGTTTATTTATGGCAGGGGACCACCTAATTGGCTTACTTTTTTTGGAGGATAGCATCTTGGTTCTGTTTGGGATAGCACAATCCATGCACTCATGTAAGTGCTTATAGAGTGCATCAGTGTATGATTCAGCAGTCATAACTGCATTGTCCATCTGCATGGGTGCCATGAAGTTCATGACTTCTGTCTTAAGAAGCATGAAGTTGGCTTTGGAGAATTTTTTTACCATGGTTTCCTTAATGGGGGGTGGGGGCGGGATGTGGATATCTAGAGTGATTAGCTTATTGTTGGATCGGAACAAAGAGGAGTTGACTTCAGGTGTGGAACACCAGTCACTCATGTTGGTAATGACTAGGTCCCCCTGGTGGGGTGTAGATAAGTTGATCCAGGCACTGGAATTTATGAATTCCAGAAAGCGCTGAGTGAAGGTGTTCGTACAAGAGTAGTTTTCCCAGTTAATGGTGGGGTAGTTGAAATCTCTCAATATTAGGGTGTTTGGTTGAACCCTAATATTTTCCAGTATATCAAGAAAAGAGGAGTGGGAATTCTGGGGCATGGTGGAGGATCTGTAGCAAGCTAGAATTTGGATTGCAGCTTTGCCCAGAGTTAGTTGCACTTGGATAACCTTGGCTGCATTATGCTGAGCAACTAGTCTGAAGGTGTGGATATCCTTAATGAATATGGACACACCTCCGCCTTTGGTGTTCTGATCCAGGTTAGATGGCCAAAAAGTGTGGTATGAGTTATAGCGTGATAATGCAGACGTGCTCTCTGGAGCCTTCAACCAGGTCTCATTCACTGCACAGACATCAATGTTCTCCATTTTAAGGAGTGCCTCGAGTGAGTGCATTTTGAGATTTAGACTTCTAGCATTGAGTAGCATTACCCTCAGTTTTTGCTTGCCTGTTCCTGTTATGGTGGCGAATTTGTCATTTGAACCTTGCCTAAAAAGGCACTATAGGGGAAGTAAGAGCCTTTGCCAGTATCCAGAATCGCAGGGGTGACAGGCGCAGGCCATCTCTGACAAAGCATCATGGTCTGTTGACCATGTCGTCCCAGGCAGACAGATACTGGATCCCCTTAGAATGACACCAGATGCTTAGCCAATTGTTGAAGTCAATCATTTTGTCCTTGTACTGTGGTATCATTAAGGGTGATGACAGGATGCTAATCAGGGCTAGGGTCATACTTGCCTGGGCAACAAGATCAGAGAGTTCTTCCATGTCTCTTTTCATGTAGTCCAGGGAGGTACGTCTCAGATCATTCACACCAACATGGACAATCACAGAGTCATATCTGTACTTGTTGTGGAGTGACCTGAGAGCGTGGGTTATGTGGCAGATCCTAGCACCTGACAGGAAGCTGACAGTGACCTCTATTTCAGAACAGTTCAACCATAAAAGACCACTCAGACTGCTCTCATTGTAATCCATCAGTATCAGTCAATTTGCACAATCTCTGCAGCAGTAAAAGTCATCAGAATAATTCTGCATTTAAGAGATGTCTAACTAATGAAAAAGTTACTGCTGACAAATAACTTTGCATTTCAGAGCTTTATCTACAAATTCTGTGCTTAATGCCCTTGAAGAATAAATTGCCTATGTTACATAACCAAAAAACATGTGCTGATGATATGCATTAGGTAATACCTGTCAAACCAACAACAGGTTCACAGTTACTAGTCATCAAAACACCACTCCGCCCCTTATGGTATAAAGTAGCATCAACAGTCAATTTACGTCATGTGGGAAGAGAACTGACAGCCTTATGCACTAAAGGCAAGCATGCTACCTCTTGGACCACTCACATTAAGAAGCAAGCTGTTAAACTCTCTGACTGACATTCATAAGACTGTAATTCCTCAGTAATTTACAAAAACAAAAACAAACAAAAAAATAATTAAAATAAAGGAGACAGCAGTTGTTCAGGAGGTTTAAGACGCTTGCTAATAATAATAAGGCTTAGTGTTTGAGCATGATCAAAGTCATTTTACTACATAGCCCACTAACTTGCAGCATTACACATGCACACACAAAAACATGTACACGCACACACACGCACATACACGTACACACACACACACACGCACACACACACACACACACGCACACACACGCACACACACGCACACACACACACACACACACGCACACACACACACACACACACACACACACACACACACACACACACACACACACCAGCTTACTCACTCTGAAAAAGCTTCTCCTAGTAAGTCCAGACTCCGGACTCCATCTTCTGAGTAAATCACCCAGGCCAGCTTCCGAAAATACATCTTCCAGACTCCAATCACCCCACCAGCTTCTGAAAATACATCCTGCAGACTGCAGCAGCTAAATAAAACCATCCGTTCCCACTCGCAAAAGCATTTGAAAACCTGGAAATACATGCGCCGTGACAGGCGTGATGATGTCAGCTAAAGCATGACAATAAGAAGTAATTTGGGACAGTTGGAGGTATGGATGATCTGCAAAAGTGGGGGGGCTCCCCTCCCCCCTCACTCTATGGTTCCAGCGCCCATGACTATTATGCACATACATCTCACTCTGTTACTGTACATACTCTGGCCACAGCTTGACAAGATGGGGGTGTAAATGGGACATACGTGGCTTCTTACTCTCATAAGGTTTTGGGGAGTTGCTAGTGTGCCAGCTTTGTTCTCATGGATGTGTGTCAATCAGTTGTATTTCTTGTTTGCTGCCTATACATCTGGGATCATCCCACTGATTTCACAGGGGATAGGTTGACAGGCAACAGATATGGGCCACTTTACTGGACTTTCTGGACATATCTGTACAGTTGTGGGGTATGATTCTGTATGCAGACTACTGCCACTGCCAGGATTCGAACTGTGGCCATGTGTGCTAAAATTACAACAATTCACATCTCTGTTACATGTGCTATTTGGGTATTGTTGTTTGTCTTTCCCCTGTTTTCTGTCTATGTGTCTTTCAGTTGTACTAAATGGCCTCTGGGGATTACACCAGTCATATACAGGCATTCCTACATATTCTATTTATGGTGCACAGTGTGGGTAACAGTGCTTAATACAACAGTACTATTACATGGTTGCAAATCTACATTACCATATGATACCAGAGTATATACATGCAGTCCAGCAATTAGACTTTATTGTCAGGCTATTGCACTTTTATTTACATACAAACCATATGAGACTATTCCTGCCATATTCTCTGGTGTATGCAGTACTTGCCTTACACAACACAGGTTTTATGCATGCAATTAATTTACTAATGCTTTCATATTTCTTTCCTATGACAGTGCATGCAGGAGTATTACTGACCTGCCTCGCATTGCAACCTCTCCAGGAAACTTCGATGGGCCTCCTGGTTTGTGGCCCACTCACTTTCAGCTGTGTAGGACATAAGAGGAATATTTAGCCATACCTATCCATGATATACATGAGCTGGCATTTATTACGCACATAGTGGAGTGATACTTGCACACATCTGGGACAGCACCTGCCATTCTAGTCTCTTGGATCCACTGCTCCAAGAGGTCCCCCTTACGCTGCTTCAGGTAGGCATAGTGATGCCTGACCTGTTCACCAGTTCAGTGTATGCCAGTGGCACTGGTGAGGTCATGGGAGAGATGGTCCCAGGCTTCTGCCTTATATTGGGAACCCTGGTACTGGCCCTGCAGCAGTCTCTGCTCATGTTCTTTGATAAGGAGTCCTGACATGACTCTGGACTTCTGGATGCACCAGCACTGTGCCTGGAAGCGCACACCTTCTCCCCTTACTGCCATTGTGCCCACAGGGGAAGGTACAAATAGTTATTAGATGTATTCCTGCCTGTTGGGTTTAAGTAGGGCCAATTTCTCGCACTTTTCTGTGATTGGCCAGTTTTGAAAAGGCTAGGCGATGGGCAAACCTGCTTACCTAAGGTTGGCATTGTTTAAAGGGGTATAACACTGGGCACATTGAGTTAGCTGGCCTACACATTGCTTACACCTCCTAAGCTGGTCTGTGCAATGCTTAGTGTTGCTTACATTAGACTTTGCATTATGTTTTCTTTTTGGCATTGATTTATTATTCATTACATCATATGTGTACGTACACTGTATGGAGTCCTTGTGTTTTATTGGGGACTTCAACACTCTATTACAATTACACCTCATTTCTGGGCTTACTGCTGTACTGCAGTTCACATATTTATGTTATGCAATGAGTTATATAACATATGACTGTATACTGATTTCTTTCACAGGTTCAGTTTGATTTTACTATACTGAGGACTTGTTTGGTGATACCTCATTCTTCTGTACTGCTGTGATGGCTTGGTGGTTAACTACTGCGACTATAGTGTATAGGGTTCAGGACCTGCTGGGCTGATTATTTTGTTGATGGGCAGAACAAGGGCCAGTGGATACAGAGTGATTAAGCCACTTTTGAGCAGTTGTGAGTGGGTTTGTGTGACAGTAAGCAATGATAACCTCCGGTTAAATATGCTTACAGAGAGTTAGCTTATAATTTGTTTAACCTGTGTGCGCATTGCTTACCCCCACGAAAATGGGCTTAAACCCGCTTACCAGTGCTTAAGTATGCTTACTACTGCTTATTGGTACTTACACTTGCTTACTAGTGCTTACTCCCACTTACAATTACACTGATTTAGACAGTAATATCTAATGGTTCTTGGGAAGGTGGGGGATTTGGAAGATTTATGGAGTTGTCATTCATTACACATTTTACCTTCCATTTGTATCCATGATTCCTGTGTACATATACTGTATGGGACACATGTGCTTATCTGTGGACTTTGCAACATTATGACACTGACACCTTACATCTGCATTTAATGCAGTACACCAGTTCACAAATATATGTTATTTAGTAGGTTATGCAACTAAAATACTGGTTATAATGTGATTTGCCATGGAAAATGGAATATGCTGCAGTGGGACTTGAATCGGGAATGCCTGCTCAAAAGGCGAATGCTCTGCCCACTACACTATTGCTATGCTGCTTCATTTGCATATATCTTCCTTGTTATCCCCCTCTGCCATTTAAGCTGCATTAACCATAGCTAAGCAATGGGTACACCCATGCACCTACTGTTAGCTTTAATTGGATTCATAAAAAAAGGGTTTGTTTATTTTATATGTATTTACTATTGCTGTTTTACATGTGCGGGAATCTTACTGGGGATATGCAGACACCTATGAGTGGTCTCACCTATTCCTTTGGCCTTTCTGCTGTTCTTCATTGTGGGGGCATGTATATTCTGAGAGCTCTGCTCTCAGACACACCCCCCACACTCTTACATGCTCCATATAAGATTAGGAGCTCAGGCAGCGCACCTTCATTACTATGTATGGTGCGCTGCCATCCTGCTCCTAAACAACCACTTCCATGCAGGACTAAGCTAGTCTTGCACAGAAGAAAAGTAAATCCGGGGGAATGTCTTCTCTATACAGGTGTTGTTTTATTCTAGTCAAAAAGTTCCAGGAATCTGACTAAATAATCGACCTGATTTAGAATCCCTTTCGGTTTCAAATCAATAAACTTGGCCAGGGGAATACATTTTTGACATCCTAGCATCCACAATTAGTCTTAATGGAGGATTTCATAAACTTTTATGAATTTCAGGGATACCAAAAATTGTAGGAGTTAGCCAGAAGTCAGCTTTAAGGAAATTTATATTCTTCATAATGTATTTGTTTTTGCATCAACATATCGTATAATACATTATCAATTCTATTATATGCAATAGCCATTTCATTTTTTGAGACCTCTTCAGATGTCTCATCACATAATAACACTAACATTTTGTTAACATAATGTGTTATATTAACAAACCACATAATTTGTTTTTAAAGTTGCAACAGTATGAATTAAATGTGGTGTGGTTTGAAAAACTACTAAACACCAGTGCCTTCTCTCTTTTACTGGTTTGCGGGTTTCTTTGGATACTTAATAACATGGAAGGTGAATGCTTGATGGGTTTTAAAGACAAATGAGCATCCGTGCCTTCTCTCTTTGGTTTGTGGATTTCGTTGGATACTTAATAACATGGAAGGTGAATGTCTGATGGTACCAATTACTTTAGAAGAATTGACCCACATGTTTATGGAACAGGCTTAGGAGGAAAATATTGAGGAGCAATAGTTTTCCAACTAAATGTTGGAGTTTGCTAATGAAAGGTTATAGTGCTAGGCTGATACATTAATGTGGAGTCAATGTATAAATCAATACCGGATTCTTGAATTAAGCTGTAGTACCAGTGATAAGTAAACAAGCAATGATTTGACCCTTCAGTCATACTATAGGTATATATATCATTGCTAAATGGCAATTATAAGTTACTCACAATGATTTTAGTGAAGATGGTCACAAAGTTAGTACAGAAGATAATAGACAGGCAACAATGTGAAATTGCAAGAACAAGGCAGACATTTGATAATACACTAAAAATTACATTTTTAATTAGTGCAGAACATAAACAGGATAACCAAGTGGATATGAAATCCCAGTGCTGAGTAGGTGTTTGATAGTATAAACTGCATTTATCTTATGAAGAGTTTTGGACTGCTTTGGTTTTTAAAGAATTTTCTTAAGTTCATAAGTGTAATATATAATAAACCCCTGGTCACAGATGATATTATATATGCTGGTATGTTACTGTGAATACAAATGAGTAGGACACAAAGGCATGGATATCTTTTTTTTGCCATTTTCTTTGTAATTATCTTGAAGTTAGCAGTATTACTTAAAAACGCCTGATTTAAGAGGCTACATGAGAAAAGGAGGGAAATTTGCAAGATCTGTTTATGAATATGGTGTTTACTTAACTAAACTGGAATTGCATATGGGAATATTATTATGGATAATTGGTAATTTCAGAATAAATATCTGGGCATACGATAAAAGCAAAACTAGGCAAGTAAAAATTAATTATGGGCCCGCACTAGAAAAGAGGGAAACACTCGATTATTTCTAATATTGATTTATTTACTTTATTTTTCTTTTGATAACTAAGTAGGTGGGATGGTCCTTGGATGCTACTCAGAGCCATGGTATTAAATTTTAAGCCCTGGCTTTGGCACCAGTCATTTGTCTGTGTCACATCTACCTGTGAGATGTTTTAATATTCTATCTATCTATCTATCTATCTATCTATCTATCTATCTATCTATCTATCTATCTATCTATTTATCTATCTATTAATAGCTGCAAGTACCTTCATTATTTACCAGTACATTTTAATGAATGCCTAGGTTTGAAGGAGTTAGATATTAAGTACATTTGAGTTAGCCAGTGTGTTTAAAGCAACTGAATGTGTATGTTTTATTTAACAGTTTTCAGTTTTGCACTGAATTGTCAGTTTGTCGGACTGGAATGTTAATGGGAAGATGGTTTCAGTTAAGAGTGTTGCGTTTGGAGAAATTTTTCTCACTGATAGCTCAAGAGAAGCAAGGTAATTGGAAGTAAAGAGTATCAGTGTCTTCTGTTTTTAAAATGTAAGGGGATAATTGTAATATTAGTTTGTTGAAAGTTAGACGATATCTATAATATGGGAGAGGCATGACAGATCTTGCTGTGAAAGGCAGCCATTTAGAGTTTTCTAAGGTAACACAATAATGTTCCTAGAAATGATGTGGAGGATCTGTCTAGAAAGAACATTCAAAAGTTCCATTCCTAAAAAATATGAGTAACATTAAAATCAAGTAAACATGATATATGAAGATGGATATGATCGGGTTAGAAACAGGCCGGGGAATTAGGACTTTCGTTTTTTTCAGCTGATATTGCTTTTAGATATATTTGAAATGGTTCTGCATAGTTAACTTTGACTCTCTTTCATTGCGTCAGTACAATGCATGACGAGAAGTCTTGTTTGGAAAGGTTGTAAATCTAGGGTAGCATGGAACAGATTAGTTTTGTCTAAGGAATGTGGAGATTTACTTTTACCAAACCCAGAACTGTATTCTGAAATGGTACAAATTAAAATGTTTTATCTGAAGTTAGTTAGAACCTATGATGTGAAATGCCACCCTGTTGCTATTGTTATATGGGGTAGAGTAGCAGATGCAATGAAATGAGTGCCAGTCAAAAATTTGCACCCTTCATTTAAGATTGACATATGACTTTTAGGGCTGTGGGACTCAACACACCCATTGTCTAAGTCAGAGTGGTTATGGATCACACTAGTACAAACTGTTATGGCAATTATTTTTCATGGAAGATGGGCCTGGATGATGTTGTTACATCACTATACATGTTTGGGTATGTGTAGTGAAGTGACAACAATATTTGTTTTGTGTAAAATTATTTGTGGTAACATTTCTATGCAAATATCATACATCTTCTAAATATTCAATATTCTCAAAAATGGACAAGATAA
The DNA here is from genome assembly GCF_019279795.1 of Protopterus annectens. Classification (NCBI taxonomy): domain Eukaryota; kingdom Metazoa; phylum Chordata; order Ceratodontiformes; family Protopteridae; genus Protopterus; species Protopterus annectens. The sequence continues at coordinate 608,765,672 of NC_056729.1, read as the reverse complement.
ATAAAAGAGCAGGTGGTGTTACTACAATTTATAAATATACTCTACATATAACTGCACACTTTCAAAACATCCCCAAAACAACACACTACTTCCCATATTAGTACTAAAAATTATTATTATAAAAACATATGTATTGCAGCACTGTATATGCCACAAAGGGATAATACTAGTACAGCTAAAATTATCACTGGGTATCTCATAACATACACCTTGAAACTATGATACTTGGGTGATATTATCCCAGACTGGCAGCAAACCATTACAACCACCTCTCATCTGCAAAAAAAAAAATCACTATCACTACACCCAGTACAGATAGGCAGTTCATACTTCAATAAATTCTTGCCTCCAACTTACTCAATACCAGCTCCTTTGCATGCTTAACTGATACAATCAGTGACCATCTCCCCACATTTGTATTAAGACAAATGAATAATAAAAATTGAAGTCAGCAACAAACAAGGACACAGTCTCACACAATTAAATGAAGAAGCTTAAAGCTTTTAATAGTAGGCTAACACACTGCAACTGGTCACCTATAAATAATGAGCCCCTTGATGAAGCAGTATCTAGTTTCAACACAAGATTTCTTAATATACTCAATGACTGTACACCATTTTGTACAAAAAGAGTTAATCAAATCCAGCCCTATAGTTAACTAAAGAAAACAAACAACTTTCAGTCCTGGGGGAGGGGGGCATGTACAAATTGGCTTAGAAACAAAATACAGAGCACCTATCAACATTTTGGACACCTTAGAAATGTTATTAAATAAAAGATGAAAGCAGACAAGCAATCATACTACCAACTGTTCTAACACAAGTACCAGAACAGTTCAAAGCCATTCTGGTCCTCCATTAATAAACTCCTTTATTCCAGTCAATCCAACACACAATCACAACAGTAAACAATAAAGACAGCGTCACTTCTCAGTTCAATTCCCGTTTTTTACAAATGGTTTCCTCCTTTGCAAAGATAATCCCCTACTCCACCTACAGTTCCACAAAAACCTGAGACTCAGCTAGGTCAGTTTAGTTTCCAACCTGCCTCAACAGCAACTATAAAAAATCTGCACATTTCAAAATAAACCATTTTAGCAGAAGACAATTTACCTGTTGAGTATTTGAAAATAGCAGCAGACATTCATAGTCTGTCTGTCATAATCCCACAGATGTTCATAGTCTGTCTGTCATAATCCCACAGATGGTAGCTTTGTACCATTGGCTCCTCAGCCAAGCACATACACCAAATGTCTGAACCTGCAGTTCTTCTAGTACTGAGAATTACTATTGCAACAAAACATCATCATTAGGGTAAATCTAACCTATCTCACCTACCCTGTGTCTATCCTTATAAACTGAAAACTATGACACAGCCCTCTAAAAGAAGTTGTTTTTTGGATGTTACCATCTATAGATGTATAACTATCTTAACATCTCTATAAAAAATTTTGGAAAAATGCATCATTTCACAACTCTTCAAATACCTCAACAATAACAAAATCTTCTCCAGCACCCAACATGTTTGTCCTAAACATAGTAACACAACTGTCCTTCTCAGTTTCAGAAATGCCATAAACTGTATGCCAAATTTTGACTTGACCTATCAAAAGAATTCAATACCATTTCTCACCTAAATCATCTTAGAGAACTTTCTTTCCTCAGCCTTTCCCACTCAGCCTTGTCATAGTTCTTTAGCTGTTTCACAAATAGCCAGCAGGCAATAAAATGGCTATGAGACTTTTTACCCTATCTATATGATTCCATTGGGGTCTTGTGGGGACCAGTACTTGGCCCCCACTTCTTTGATATATATAAATAAACTTCACACAGACTCCAAGCATGCAACCATAATACAATATGCAGATGGTGCTACCTATCTGTGCTATACCTGCTTTTAAATCCTAAAAAAAAATAAAATATGATTTTCACCCATAAACATTTCTCAGATCAAAAACCATTTTTCAAAATACTCTCTGAAAATAATACCAGAATAGAAACAATACAACGACCAGAACTACTGAGAGTTACAATAGGCAGACATCTAACATTTGATCTAAACATTCTCCAAACTGTTAAAAAATAACAAAAGCTTGATTTAATATGATAAATAATATATGACGCTATATCACTGACAACACTAGAAAAAAACAACCTACTTACTACCATCTCTTCTTTATGCATCCTGCATCTTGACTGACTTTCATAACACCCAAAAATGAATCTAGACAGCTGCCATAGCATGATTATTAGATTTTCAACCAATCTACCTACAAAATGTCACCACTGCATGGCCTTAAAGCAGCTATACTTGCTAGAGCTCCCACAATATCCTATTTCACTGCATCTTAATATTTCTATGTGCAAATTTCTGCCTCCAAACCTGCACTCTGTTTCAAAATACGAGCATCTCTTGTATAATTTCTTACTATTGAAAACGTATCTAAGTTCTATTCAACTGCTATACTTCTCTCTCACTGAACCATATCTGTCTGCAGTACTTTCTCTTTTTGCACCTCAGTGTGATCTATGGCATCAAATTGAAGTACCCAGTTTTATTATGCCCACATACTGTATTTACTACTGTACTGTAGCGTAGCATATGTTTATCCAATATATATCATAATGGATTTATCCCAATACTGCAGGATTTCAATTATGGTCACGTACTTTACTAAAAGTTTTAATTTATTCCTATGTTTCTGTATGGCGATTGTTATTCTATGATACTTTTGTTCTTTGTATTATTGTATGACTTCGTCTAATTTTTCTGCGGATAATTTCTTGGGGTACTGCTGATTTTTTTTTCTTTGCCTAGTCAGACATTCCCAGTCAAGAAATGGAAATAATAAATAAAATAAATAAACTACGGTGGTCTTATCAGGACTGTATGTGTAGATACATATATAGTTATTACAATAGCTTTGTATTTTGTTATGAATATATTTTAAAGTTCTCTTCTTTGGTGATATAACAATGCTTAGTTGTGCACTTTTGGTGAAATATTACCTCAGTCCATACCTCCCAACTATACCAAATTACTCATTTTTTACCAAGTTTTGCGGTCCAAATAATGGGGTGCCATGATTCCTGAGTGGCACCCCTTAATTTACGACTTTTTCCCAGCTTATTTTTACATTTTTTTCCCATTTTTTGAGCTGACGTCATCACGTGCATGATGACATCAGCTCCATCAGCCTACCAGCCTGTAGGAATTGAGCTGTGTAAGCAAGAAAGAAGATGGTTTGGATGGTAAAGATCTGCAAGCCAAGTGACTGCTTGAATGCCTGGTAATATATTTATTATCTGGTCTATTTATTTGCAAGTTGAGGTAGTGAAGCTTTTCAAATCTGGACTGCTTGAATGAGAATTTATTTTATTATCTGGTTGATGAATGGACTTGCAGTTGCTTTTTATAGCACTTACGTGAGATAGTGAATGGTAATTTATTCTATTATCTGCTGTTATATGAACAGCTTTTGAAATCCGGACTGCTTTGCTTTAGTGAGCTAGTGAAGCTTTTTATAGCACTTGCAGTTGAGCTAGTAAAGCTTTTGAAATTGCTTTGGTGTGTGTGCTGCAGTTCTTGAGCTCATGAATGCCTTTTGAAATCCGGACTGCTTTGCTTTATTAAGCTAGTGAAGCTTTTTTATAGTGCTTGAAGTTGAGCTAATGCAGCTTTTGAAATTGCTGTGTGTGTTCTGTGTTGCAGTTCTTGAGTTAGTGATGCTTTTTATAGCTCTTATGTGAATGGCTTTGAAATCTGGACTAGCTAGTGAAGCTTAACAGACTTGAGTGCTTTGGTGTGTAGCTAGTGAAGCTTAATAGATGTGTGTGTGTGTGTGTGTGAGTCCCTAGCCACCACCACTTGTGAATTTATGCCTTATATTTTTGTTCTGTTCCTCATAAAATCTGTGGTTCTCAGGATTTTTATGGCAAATAACTGAATGATTGAATTCACTAAATAATGACAGGCATTTCAGACTTCATATTCTTCAAAAAATAAATGGTAACACAAAATCTTTTATTCTAGCAATTTTCTAAGTTTATAAGATCGGTATTTGTGTACTGCGGTGGTGGTGCTGCGGTAGCGTTGTCACCTCACAGTTAGACGTTGCCCGTTTGATTCTCAGTTAGAGCGTCTTCTGTGTGGCAACATGCGTGAATGGGCATTCCTTCATTGAAGGTTGTGCATTAGGCCCGGCAAGCCAGCACATAAAAATCTACTGCCAATCATTAGCGGACCGGAGTTCCGCTGTGGCGACCCCTAACCGGGAAAAGCTAAAAGACACAACAACAACATAAGATCGGTATTTGTAGTTTGTCCCTATTTTGGGGTTGTATTCCCCCATTACTGGCTTTGTCCAGTTTTTTGTGCTAAGAAGTTGAGAACTATGATGAGAAGTGTGAACTGAATTCACTAAATGATAGCCATTTAAGTTTCAGTCTTCCTGTCTTTCAGGAGATTGCTGATTTGGCATAGTGGTATGTTGCTCTAACTGTAGTACACAGGGTCCTGGGTTCATGACTTGGCAGTGAAATATATGGTGGGGATACAACATTTTATTCTAGCAACCTTCCAAAATTATACAAGCAATGTTTAAAATGTGTCCCTGTTTTTTTTTAAAATGAAATTGAAAATAAGTGCACAAAGCTGTGCAAGATGCCTATTGCTTACACTACTGTAATTCTATTTACACACACACACACACACATATATATATATATATATATATATATATATATATAGGTTCACTTTATAACATCAAAATACTGAAATGTCAGATTTCAGTATCTCAAATCTATAAAGTCAAATGTTAGAAATAGCGAACATTCATAATCGCGAATTTCATATATCTCGAATATATGTCAAATTCGCGGTTATGAAGTTGCGTTATGTAATGTCCAGGTTTCTGTTTTGGTGGTGCGCAGTGCCATGTGTGGATGTAGGTGTTATGTCAGGTAAGTGAGTGTTTATAAGGGTTTTGAGTGGGAGTTAGAGTATGTGTGAGGGATTGGAGAATGTGCGTGTGTGAGTGAGCTTTTGTGTTGTGTTTGTGTGATCTCGGAGTTAGTATATATAAGTAGGGGTGTGTGTGTGTGAGTTGTGTATGTGTGTTTTTATTTTGTTTATGTTGTGATGTGGGTGTTGTGTTGTATGTTTAGTGTAGTGTGTGTGGTGTTTTCGGTTATGTGGTTTCACGTTTTTTGTTTGTCGGTGTTTTGTGGATTCGGTTTTATAATCTCGAGATACTGAAATTCGATATTTCAGCATTTCGAGGTTATAAAGTGAACCCATATACATATATATATATATATATATATATATATATATATATATATATATATATCTTATATGTGTGGAAGTAGTTTTTTATGATGGAAATGTTCTGAATTGGACAGTTTTGTCATTATTGGTTCATGCATTTTGTTTCATTGCCTACTGGAAAAATGTTCATAAAATAAATTTAAAACGTGCTCTAAGTCTAACAAGTGTGCTGTATTATACAATGAATATAATTTTATAAAGTCAGGAAGGCGTATCAAAGAACACATGTATGTTTTTTGTTTTGTGTGCAGTGAGCCTATGATTTGAAAACAACCCAATGGTAATCTTTATCCAACATTGCCCAGATGCATTTTCATTGGATGTGATGTGAGTTTCAATGCTATTTCAATGAATATGAGTTTCAAGGACAGAGACATTTTAATGCTAAGTCTATTTTTAGTGAGACAGTTTTGCTTTGTTTAGCAGATGTCTATTAGTGTTTGTGCATTGTGTTATAAAATTTAAAAATAAAATCCAAATAATTATTATAGAAGTAAAGCAGTCTGCACACATTAGTGTTTATGGTAAAATGGGGTGAACTGGCAAGGTAATGGGACATTGGAATGGCTGCAGGGGGACTCTGATGCCATATTTTGGTGGTCTGTTCTTCAGTTTGGGTTTGAAAGTTGATATCCCGCAATTCCATTGGAGTGGGTGGAGTTACACAATTATGTACGCAAATTTTATGTTAATCAACATACAGATTTATACCTATTTTTCATGAGCCTTGCCAGATTTTTGATGTTTCCAGGTTGAGAGGTATGCCTCAGTCTCTTCTGGTTTATTTTTTGCACATGGCTGTTTATTAAAATTTGGTTGTTTAAAAAGTACTGTTATATGTAAAGTTATTATGACTTTGCTGATGGGGACAGAAGAAAGTAAGAATGTTTTGTACTTAAGTGACACAGTGTAAGACAGTAAAAATTTTTATATACAATGTAATATAGCTGTTGGGCACTGCAAGGAGAAAACAGTATTGCAGAAGTTGGGTGATTACATTTTACGTACAGGTGAGAGTAAGAAGGGGTATCAAGAAATAAAAAGCCAGAAGAAATAAGGTAATATACGAAGAAAGTTGAAACAATAACATGGTTGCTTTCTTGTACAGTGCAGACATTTACTTCAAAGAATATTTAACATTAGAGTATGAAGAATTATTTAATATGGCAAAAGTCTGTTTAATCAGATTCAGAAGGATCCACTCAGGATAGCACAAGTGATGCTGTAAACCAGAGGAAGGTGCTGGTAATTAAAAGCTAGTCAATACCCCCTATAAATATTAAAGGGTTTTAAGAGTTTGAAAGAGGGATAAACTCAGAAAGGACTGGTAGAATATCCAGGATACAATAACAACTCAAGGCTGACAAAATATGCACTTAATATCATAGTTCATAACTAAATAATATGAATTTAGGATCTTTACAGGGAAATGTAACCACAAATATTTTTGCACACCACAGTGGTTGCATAAAATGTTCTCATATGTTCAGGTTTGATACTGGGAATGCACTAAGGTTATGGGCACGTGGAAATGTAAGTTTTTGTCTTGTATGAGAATAGATGGGATGAAACAGATGGTAGAACATATACTAATATGAAGTGCAAATTAAAAAATATATATATTATTAAGGTATGACAAAACTTTAGGTTGTAGTAATACAGAAAAATAATAGTTATTTTTTGATTCTTGTGGCTGAGAAAGTAATTACTAAAAGTGGAAATCAAGAGTTACTTATAGGTAATGAATTTATTAATGGACGAATTAGAACTAAAGGAAACACAAGGATTAAACATATGGTAATAATAATAATAATGTTCGGAGAAGGGATTGAGGAGTAATAAAGAGATGATGGGTCACTAGCTGACAAAATTATGATAGCAATAAAGTCTACTCCTCTTTTTGTGTTTGCAAAGAAGAAATAAAAGAGGAAAGTGATTATGATAGACAAGAAAAAAATGAACAAAAGTTTTGCAGTTTCATGTCCATCTTCTCTGTTTTGTAGAAATATTGCAGCTTTCTATTTATGCATATATTTTAATTTTAAAGTTTGATTACATCTTGTACTGAAAGTTCTGGTGAATACTCAATGGATATGAAGTGTACTAATCAAGGATTGCTTTATGGGGGATAATGAAGATGTACATAGATAATGCAACATATGGAATAATGCCCATAGACTTTAAACAGGATATATAAAGAAAGTGGCATACATTTGTAAATAGTTGTTATAGTTTTCATTCAAAATATTTGTATTGTCAGTATGTCATTTTGAATGCAATAAGATTTGTTATTTCAAAAAAAAATCTTCCTTTAGTATTAAAATTTAATTAATACTAACCAGCATTTTTACAGACAGAATAACAATAAAATGTATAAAGCCACATTGATTGCAACTCAGATCATCTAGAAAAAGGAATAATTACAGCAGCCATATTCAGTATCAGTATACCTTCTATATTGTGTTAATGCATTCTTAATCATCATCTGATGCTGCAGTTATATAATGAAACACAAGTGATTTATATATTAAGTAAGGATATCCTGATGATTTATACATTATATAAGACGACTCTACTGATTTATGCATTATACAGAGAGACTAATCATTTCTACAGTCTGGTTATATTTGTGGGAAACATTATAGCTAAACAAGTGTGTGTTTGTTAAAGAAAGAAAACTGAACGGGAATCTCTGTTCACATTCCCCTTATAGTAAAGTGTTTTACTGTTATTTATATATTGTTTTAACCTCAGGTTCCAAGGTCAGTCTGCAGTGAAAGCTGCCTTTCAGGCTACAGGAAGATCCTCAGGAAGGGTGAGCCCATTTGCTGCTTTGACTGTAGTCTATGCTCTTCTGGAGAAATAACAAATGTTACAGGTAAACAATTTATTAAAATTTATAACATAAAAGTGGAATTGTGTTTTCCTGTAAGTTGTCTTTTAATACAAGGGCAAAAGTAAACGTGAGAAGGGGTTTCTTGCCATACTCCACAGAATGCTTCATGATGCTTCATAAGCCATTCCCATTACAAATGGAAATGCATGTTTATAAGAAAGATATACATTTGTGATTCAAAATCCGAGAAGGGCTAAGTAGTAAAACAGCCAGTATTTGTTAAAAAGGTTGGATGTTTATACACGTGGTACTTAAGGTCTATTAGTAACCAGTATTGTATCAACAAACTTGAAATAGCCATTTTCAAGACAATTTGCTTACAGTTTGCTTTTGCTTTGATGTTTTAAAATATTCTTCCTTTCTTTTGCCCCTCTACCTGCCATTCACTGAGCCACCATCACCAGGTAAGAGCAATCCATGGCATGACCATTACACAGGCAATCATGAGAGGCATTCCTATTTTACCTTAACCATGCCCCTTGTGACTGATGTGGGCACCCACATCACAGTAGAGGCATTCTGACATGTGCAAGCTCCCATCTACATACCTCAGGTGGTCTATCCTCACCTATTTGGAACTGACAATTTCATCTCACCTTGTGCCTCTAATCATGTGCAAGTGGACTTATACAGGTGTGAATGACCTGAGACGTACCTCCTTGGACTACATGAAAAGAGACCTAGAGGAGCTCTCTGATCATGTAACCCAGGCTGGTATGATCCTGACCTTGAGCAGCATCTTACCCTCACCTAGAATGATGCCACAGTATAAAGACAAAAAGATTGATTTTAACAATTGGCTAAAATTTTGGTGTCATTCAAAGGGGATCCAGTGTCTGTCAGCCTGGGATGACATGCTCAACAAGCCATGTTGCTTCACTAGGGACGGCTTGCACCTGTCACCACTGGGCTTTCGGATATTGGCAAAGGCTCTTGCCACCCCCATAGTGCCTTTTTTAGGCAAGGCTCAAAAGTCAAACCCACCCCCATAGACAGCAGAAGGAACAAGAAACTAAGGGTAATGCTGCTAAACGCCAGAAGTCTTAACCTCAAGATGCACACACTCAAAGCTCTCCTCAGTATGGAGAACATCGATATCTGTGCAGTGACAGAAACCTGGTTCAAGGCTCCAGAGAGCACCCCAGCACTACCAGGCTATACCTCATATCATGCTTTTCGGCCCCAAAACCCAGAATGAACCACAAAAGGAGGGGGAGTTTCCATATTTATCAAGGATATCCACACCTCCAGGTTAGTGGCATTGCACAAAGTATCGGAGACCATCCATGTGCAACTAACAGTGGGCAAGACTGCTTTTCAGTTTATAGCATCCTACAGACCACCCTCTCAAAGTCAGGAATCCCACTTGGCTTTCCTGAAAGCAGTGGAGAACATGAAGATCTCTCCAAACACCATTATACTGGGCGACTTCAACTACCCAAACATTGACTGGGAGCACTACTCAAGCCCCAGCACCTTAGCCCAAAGGTTCCTGGAAACTATAAACTCAAATGCTATGGAACAACTAGTCAGCACTCCCACAAGAGGGGACAACATACTAGACCTGATCATTACCAACATGGGGACTCTATGCTCCACACCAGAAGTATATCCCTCATTGGTAAGATCAGACCATAAATTAATTTCACTGGATGTCCACATCCCGACCCCACCCCAGCCCAGAAAACCACAGTGAAAAACTTCTCAAAAGCGAACTTCTCACTTCTCAAAACTGAAGTGGAATCCTTCAAGGCCCGAGGGCCAGTGGAAAATACGGCCCAAACTGCAGAATCCTATATAAATGCATTCTACGGACATCTCCAGGAATGCATGGATCATGCTATCCCAAACAAAACCAAGACCCACTCATCCAAAGGCAGGCATCCAGTCTGGTGGATCCCTGCCATAAATAAATTGTACAACAGAAGGAGGAAGCTACTACATGATAGAGCAAAATCCCTAATAGGGAAGGCATCTCTGATCAGTACTAGCAAAAATTACGATCCCTCATAAAATCCTCCAAGGCCAGCTTTGAGAGAAAAATTGCACAGGACACCAAAGACAATCATAAGGCTTTTTTCAGTTATGTTAGAAACCTGGGATGCAACTCCCAGACTTGTTCTGAGTTGATTCTAAATGACAAAAAATACACTGAACCCACAGACATTGCCAATATCCTGGCAGACAGGTTCAGTGCAAACTTCTCCACCCCCCCAAAAGAGCAAGTATCTATCCCAGCAGAGGGCTGCCTCCCAAACATCTCTGATGCTCAGGTGAAGGCTGCCCTCTCCAAAGCAAAAAACACTGTTTCCATGGGAGCAGATGGCGTCCCAGGTTGCGTCCTACATGAACTCCAAGAGGAACTAATCCCTCAAATAAAACAGCTATACAATCTCAGCCTCACTACAGGATATGTGCCCACAGAATGGTGTACAACAACAGTGGTCCCACTCCACAAAAATGGAGCCGCTACGGACCCTGGAAACTATCGCCCCATAAGCCTGACTAGCTTAGTCTGCAAGGCTATGGAGAGGATCATCATGGAGCTCATAAACAAAGACATTGGGGACCTACAGATACTAGATCCTACCCAGTTCGGCTTTGTCAAGGGCAGATCCTGCCTTTTGAACCTGGTTGACTTCTTTGAAACAGTCCCCAAAGCCATAGATGAAGGGAAGGTAGTCCACACAGCCTATCTGGACCTTGCAAAGGCATTTGACACAATACCCCACTCGGGCATCATAGATAAGCTATCCAGCTTAAATATAAACCACTATGTCACACGATGGGTCACAAACTGGCTCAAAGACAGAACTCACAGAATGAGAGTTGATGGAGCCATGTCAGACTTGAAACCAGTCACAAGTGGCGTCCCACAGGGTTCTGTCCTGGGACCACTCTTGTTTGGTATATACTTTTCCGAGGTACAGGCAAACGTGGGAGGATTATGGCTCACCAAGTTCGCAGATGACTGCAAACTGGGCACCATAATCAACTCTCCAGCTGACACAAACATCCTTCAAAAAGGTCTCACAGAGACAGATAACTGGTGCCAGCACCATGGTTTAAAGCTAAATGCCAAAAAATGTATATTCATACCCTTTGGCAAAACAATGTGCCCACAAATTACCACATAGGCGGAAACCCATTAAGTACAGAGAAAGTTATTAGTGACCTGGGGACCCAAGTTGATAGCAATCTCTCCTTTGAAAACCACATTGCCAAAGTGGTTAGAAAGACCTTCTACATAGCCCACCTCATCACGAAGGGTTTCACATCTAGATCAAGAGAGGTAATCGTGTCCCTTTATTCATCCCTCATCAGGCCCATCATAGAATACAATGCCCCTTTTGGGATGTACCTTACCCGACACCTGCAGCAATTAGAAAGACCCCAAAAGTATCTCACCAAGAGGATCAAGGGTCTCAAACAGATGTCATATGCTGCTCGGTTAAAAAAACTCCAGCTCTACTCAGTTGCATACTGCCTACTTCGAGGCGATCTATGCCTGACATACAAAGCTATGTCAAATCCAGAATTAATGGACATGCTCCACCTCAGTAAATCTAAATACCTTAGAGCCACACGCTCAAGGGACTTGAACCTCAGCACAGAAATAAATAGAACTTGCTGGAGGAACAGGTTCATAACCCAGAGGCTCCCTTCGCTCTGGAATAAAATTCCAGTTCATGTGAGGCAGAGCACCTCACTGAATCTCTTCAAGAAGAATCTCAATAGGTGGATGGGGGATCGTAGGTTTGTCCCAGGGATTACTCCCATGTCACTATTAGGCAGAGGCACAGTAAACTAAACCTTAAAAAGGGCACAGTATACTCAAATCAAGGGGTGGCGTAAGCCATACAGAATCGGGCTAGGCTTATAATTGCCTCAGGGCAGATAGCCTAGTATGAACCTATGAATCTATGAACCTATGACTATGTGATTGGACTGGGACCCCTTTTTTCCTCTGTGTCCACAGGGCTAGGTCACAGTTTATATCAGTTTGCAGTATGTAATGGTTTAACATTTAATAACTGGACTTTTGTAGTGGCAACTAAGTAAAGATGGTATAACATATAATTTTATAGCACTAATTCTTAAACTTCTCTTTTTAATACTAAAAATGAATTTTCCGGAAGGATTTCACTATTATCAGTGATAAACGTGTGTGATATTTCCGCGTAGACACAGTTATGTCTGAGTCTTATTAAGCATGAGGCAGAGAATTGTATGGAAATAAGCAATGCCAGTTTCATGATGTGAATAGCCATCAGAATATTTTGGCAAGTACTAGGCTCATTGTCAACATTCACTTTTATTATTATTAGTATGTTATTGAAGGGTTTAGTCTCAAAGACTAAAGTTGTGGTATTCAGGGAATTTCTTCTTTACCCAAGATATAGTGAACTTGGAGTTGATATGCATAAAAAGCAGAAGTGTGGGGTGCAGGAAGATTGCCCTTAGTAACAAAAATGCCTTTTTAGTGATTTTTGGATGCTGATTTCTGTCTGCATTTATATAATATCACTTTTTAATGATCACAGTTATATGTGTTGTTTACAAAAGTTTTGATGTCTTGTCATGAAGCTGACTTTAAAGGTCACTTTTGACTGGTTTAAGGGACGGTAAGTGAACATTTAGGCTGATGGTTTACCTGTGCAAGAGCCAGAAAACAGATTCTTATCATTCAGTCTATGCAGCAGTGACTAGAAATATCCAGCACATTTCAAGCTGTTTTTAGAGAGGCTGTAAGGAGTTTTGCACTGCTGTTCTGACATTACCCCTGAAACAGAGTAAAAAAAAATCATACTGTAGAAGAGATACTGAACACTGTATATTTGATACATTTTCACTACATGAATATCTGAGGAGGAAGCAACCTGAATGAAAAGTCATTGTCATAATAAACTTTACACATACACTTACATTAAAGCCTAAGTAAGGGAGCAGTACAGTGACCCTTATTTCTAGTATCCTGGGGCATGGTAGATCAGAAGTAGCTCAGTGTCATTCCCCATTTCTTCCATTTTGATTTTTCATGATGAGCCTTTGGTGATATAATTTTCTACCTTACAGCCTGCAGTGTGCACTTTACTGCCTCAGTATTATCAGTTTACTTGGAACATGGTTCCATATGAATGAGTGCTAAATGTAGAGCTTAGAAGTCTAACAAAGTATATATGTTTCAGGACAGTGAGTATAAGATATTTAGCATAAAAAGTGACATGCTAAAACTATAAGAAACTATGTCTTTTCTTAGCAAGCAATGAAAAAAATGATAGCTGCTTGCATACATCAAACTGTAAAACTCATGCCAATAGGACAGGCTTAACTAGAGCTCCTTGTCAGAAATGTGCAATCTGATAATTCATCAGACCTATCACTGAGTACAACACCCTCTTTGGAATGTAACTAACCAGGCATATCCGACAATTGGTACATCCATGGTTCCTCACTAAAAGAATACAGGACATAAGTAACATGTCAAATTCAGACCACCTCAAGGCTCTATCCCTGTAGTCTGTTGACTGGAGATTTATGCCTGGCATATGCCTGGCAGACAAGGCATTGTCAGAACACATTCTGATGGAGCTCCTGCATATCTGAAAAACAAACAGCACCAGGATTACTTATTCTAAAGACTTAAACTTTGCCTGTGATATCAATAGGACCTGCTGGACAGATAGGTATGTGTCCAAGAGACTACCCTGTCTTTGGAACAGGCTATCCATCCATGTGAAGCAGAGTTCCTCCCTCCTCAAGTTTAACTTGGACAATTAAATGGGGAACAGGAAATTCATCCTTGGTGTGGCACTTATGCCTCTAATGGGCACAGACAGCCTGTAAATGCTTCATCTCCCAGGCTCCTGCTTGTAAATGTTTCACGTCACAAGCCTCTGCTTACACTAATCAAGGGTACCACAACTTATCAGAAATTTGGGATGCATGGCTAGGTTTAAAAAGGTCCTTATGGTCATTAGCCTAGTAAACATCTATGACCTATGAACCTAGGAACCTATAATGCAGTTCCCAACACTTCAGTAAATACAGAAAATAATAAATAGAATAAAACTGAATTGTTAAAGTCATTGTTACATTCTTCAAGCATTTAGCAAGGGGCTTTCTTCACTGCATACCCCACTAAATCAGTTACTTACCTGCCTACTCTAAGATCTCTGTACCTCAGAGTAGGGGATTAACCTGAGACACCACAAGCTACAGCAAGCTATGTGTCTGCAGTTCCTTGAATTATAATTATGCTCTTCAGACATTCAGCAGGCACTTAACTGTTGCTTTTAACTACCCTCAATGGAAATTTTTCAGATGATATGGACAAGGGGATGAATGGTTCAGTATCCATAGCAATTTAAGTGCAGGCAGAGATTATTTCTTTGCAATGGGGTATGCAAAACACAGGCTGTACATGCTGCATTAGACACATTTGGGGCAATAAATTTGTACCTGCATAAACAGAGAAGTATCCTTGTAGATACTGAAAAGGAGAAGTATAAGAAAAACTATGAAATGTCACAGACAGATTTTAAAAAAATAATAAAATAAATAATGTTTGTGACGTAAGTACTTTAACCATTATGCATTCCCAAATGGGGTGAAAAAAATAACACTAGAATATTAAGGCAAAGAAATGAACCAGAATGATGTTAACATTCCTGAATAGAAACATTCGTGAATTTAACACCTGGAAATAATAATTCATGTAGAACCTATTTTTGACCTGATATGTGTTTCACAATGACATAACCCCATGGATGGGTATTTGTAATTTTACCCCTGACGGGATGGAACTGGCCTTACTTGAAGTGAGAGAAAAGGCCTAAGGGCTGGCAAGGTAGACATGGCCTTGAGACTCAGTTGGCTTGTAACTCCCATGATCCTATGGGCCATGTTTTTCTGATCTGTCATGAACTATGTAGAGTGATGAGACTGCATCAAAGGTTTTCTGACTCCCATCCATATGTTGTAATGCACATCTTTGAGAGATAAAACAAGTATTTGGGGTGAATGTACATTGATGGTGCATAATAAACCTTTTTGGGCTTCATTCTGGTACAATATCTATGAAATATAAAACAGCAACAGTGTACTCCTAAAACTCCTTTATAGTGTAATAGCATGATGCAGAGGCTTTCTAAGTGAAGCTTGTATCTTACGGTTGCATGATGGATACTTCAGATAGTGTAATGAAATGGTGAAAAACGTTCTGTGTGAAACTGGGATCTCATAGTATTTTAATGGATACTTCTGATAAGTGTCAAACACTGGCACAGAAGCACTGTCCTTGAAGTTGGTGTCAGCTAGTAGGGTAGAGTATGCTTTCAGTACTATAGCAAAATGGTTCAGAAGAATTTTAAGTGAAGCTAGTATCTTAGAGTTGTATGAGGGATTGTTCCAACAGTGTAATAGAATGGTGAAGAATCAATCTATGTGAAGTGAGTATCTGGGGCATGTGTAATGGATATTTCCAATACTGTAATAAATGGTGCATAGGCATTATATGTGAAAGCAGTGTGTCAGATTAGTATAAAATATACTTCCAGTTGTATAATGTAATTGAATAGAAACATCCTCCGTGAAGCCAATATATCAGATAAGTGTAATGGATATTTCCAAAAGTGTAATAATATGGTGACAAGCATTGCATGTGAAGTAATTTTCTTAGGACATAGTAATGGATATTTTAAAACATGTAACAAAATGATGCAGAAGCATTCAACTTGAAACTGGTATTTCAGAATAATGATTGGATACTACTTATATAATAAAGTGTGTAGAAATATGCAAGGTGAAGGCAGCATTTCAGAGCACTGTAATGTATACCGCCTGTAGTGTAATAATATGGCGCAAAATATTCTGCACGAAACCAGTATCTCTGGATAGTGTAAATAATACTTCAGATAGTATAATAAAATGATTCAGAAATATTCTGGGTGAAACCAGTAACTCAAGAGTACTGGAATAGGAACTTTCAAGAGTATAATAAAATAATGCAGAAGCATTCTTTGTGACGTCAGTATCACAGAGAAGTATGTATGATGAACACTTTCATTAGTGTAATAATGCTGCAGAAATATTCCACCTCAAGCCAGTATCTAGTTGTACTATAATGAATACTTTACATGGCACAATAAAATGAAGGAAAAAACGTATATTATGTCAATTTCTTGAGTGTATTGTAATGGGTACATCCAATAGTGTACTGAAATGTTTGTGAAACCTTCTTTGTGAAGGTGGTACCTCAGAGTAGTATATGAGATACTTCCAGTGTCACACTAGAATTCTGCAGGTGCACTGTAGGAGAAACCAACCTTTCAGTTTATTGTACTGGATCTTTCTAATTGTGTAATAAAGTCGTGTGGAAGCAGTATTTGCAAAGGCAGCATTTCAGAATATTATAATGGATATTTCCAGTATTGTAGAAAAAAATAACAAAATGGTGTGAGGCATTCCTCCTGAAGTTAGTAGTGTAATGGATACTTCCTATATTAAATAATGTGTGGCAGAAGCATTCTATATGAAGAAAGCTAGTTTCTCAGATCCATGTAATGAATCCTTCCAATACTGTAATAAAATGTTGCACATCAGTCTGAGTGAAACTGGTGTTTCAGAGTAGTATAATGATTTGTTCCAATGCTGTAGCAAAATGCTGTATAAGCATTCTCTGTGAAGCCATTATATCATAGTATTGTAATGAATACTTCCATAAGTAAGGTAATGTACTGTAGGTACATGGTTCAGAAACACTTTTTTATGAAGCCAGTATCTCTGACATGTACTGGATATTTCAATAGTATAATAAAATGGTGTAGAAACATTCTAAATGAAGATGGTATCCTAGTATTGTAAAAATAGTCAGTGTAATGGATGTTTCAAAAGTGAAAATGGACGATACATAACCATTATAGATGAAGGCAGTATCAATAAGTACTGTAATGTATACTTTCTTTTTTTAAGAAAAATTTTATTAATTTAACATATTTACAATATATACACAGAAAGGAAGAAAAGCAACTTCATATATTGTTATACAATGATAGGAACACATTGAATCATCAAGGTAATCTTATACAATTAACACATTAAGAGTCTTGGTATTTCAGTAGCACATTTCAAGACTATCCTAGCCACTAAAAGTCTTAGTATGATTTATATATTTTATTCTGATCACTTCTTTTTCAGTTTTACATAGTATTGCTGTTAAATTTAAAAATTCTTTGAATGTAGGAACTGAGTTCGCTTTCCATTTTTTTGTATTAACTTTTTGAGCTACTGCCAGTAAACTGCAGAAGATTTTTTGTTGTCTGGCTTTTACAGATAAAGTAATTGGAACGTTCATTAGTGTTATTGATTTAATTAAAGAACAATTATCTGGCCATAACTCCTTAAAAATATACTTATCTTTTCCCAATATGCATTTAATTTTTCACAATCCATAAATGTGTCCAAACTGCTTTTACAGCTTTACTACTGTTGCTTGTCCTATGCTATGATTCAAGACAAAGAGGTGGGGTAGTTCGTTTATTTGCTTTATTACATACAAACACATCAGGAAGGATAGCAGCAACATAAAATATAAATAAACTGATTAACTGACAGACCATTGCATACATGCATGTTTACATCTCAACAGCTCTCTACAAAATGGCAGTCTGGCTCGTACGTGCTCAGTATTTATACACACGTGCAAGTCCATGGAAAGTTTTGTAAAGGTATACATGCATACTGATCTACATCCTCCCTCTTTAGTGAATTGCCCACAATAAAATGACATCTGAAAAAGACATGAAATTATACAGACACTAAAAAATAAACACAATGTTCATGTCCAAGTTTCCGTGTATCTGGGACATGTTCTAGAAATGTGACCTGATCTAGTGATATAGGAATTAGGACTGAATTTAGCAACAGGGACAGTCATTGGAGGACAAACAGTTTCTGGAGTTTCAGGATTCTTCTCAGGAACAGGGATATTTACTGGAACGTCCTCTGGAACTGGAATGCTGGAAACTCACTCTGAGATCTAGAGTCTTTATCACAGGCAAGATGCTGCAATACAGGCTCAGACACTGGTACCAAATGTTTCTGATCTGCCTAAATTCAACACCTTGTGATTCTACAATGTATGATTTTAGCTCTGGACATACACTTTTCATGACTCCAATCCAATCAAAACCTTTAGACGTCTGCATCCTCACTATCCCCCATTCTCGTAATGGATTGAGTGGTTTGCTGGACTTATCATTATTAAGGATACGTATAATTGTAATTCTAGGGCTGTGGTTTATTTGGCACAGTGCTCACAGTGCCCGTCATTTTATGTGGGTAAAACGGACAGGCGTTTGCATGATAGGATTTATGAGCATGTCTATGCAATAGCAAGGAATAAAAGTGAAAATGCTTTAGCTAGACATTGCGCAGAGAATCTGGGCCATTCATTTAAATTCATGGTTATTAGTCAAACTAATAAGTGTCTGATAGAACATGATTTTTTGAATGATAACTATTTGAAATTGGAACTTGAAAAACATGAATTGAGCTGGCAATTACGTTTGGCAGCGAAACCAGGCTTAAACGAACTATGTTCAATAACATGTATATTAAAAATTAGAAATTTATTAAGGTAACTTAATTAATAATTATAATTATTTAATTTCAAAAAAATCTTTTAATAAAAAAACCTTAAATTAATTCAAGCTATAACATGAAGTAGGCTGCAGCATCAATCATATAGTACACAGACTGGTAAATCCATTATTTATATTTATATTTATTTATATACTTCTCTTTAGAATGAACTTTTATAGAAGTATTCATAATTTTAATTATTATTAATAAATTGACTTGTAGGTAGTTTTTAGTAACACTATGTGGGAATAAAATGGTTTTTAAAAAATAGGTTTTTAAATATTTTTAAACACGCATATATACATAAACAGGGACGCGAGTATCTGTTGCTTTAAACAGTTTGTGCTGAATAGCAGTAATTAACACAATGCACCTGCATTTACCTGTTGAATGTATATTTAAACACAAGTTTTGTTAGTGCTAGCTTTGTCTGAAGAAGTCTTGATATTGATCGGGACGAAAAACGCTTGTAGCATTTTACTTTTATCCGTCTTTTTTTATTCTTGGAGAGTATTGCATTTTAATAAACATTGTGGATTATTTAAAACGAAAATCAGCCTTTCGTATTTGGTGTTGGCAACGGTTCTTTGTTTCAAGTGTTTGGTGTTGTCCTACAGGTTCTTTGGCTTTTACAGATAAAGTAATTGGAACATTCATTAGTGTTATTGATTTAATTAAAGAACAATTATCTGGCCATAACTCCTTAAAAATACACTTATCTCTTCCCAATATGCATTTAATTTTTCACAATCCATAAATGTGTCCAAACTGCTTTTACAGCTTTACTACTGTTGATTGTCCTATGCTATGATTCAAGACGAACAGGCAGGGTAGTTCATTTATATGCTTTATTACATACAAACACATCAGGATGGATAGCAGCAACATAAAATATAAACAAACTGATTAACTGACAGACCATTGCATACATGCATGCTTACATCTCAACAGCTCTCTAGAAAATGGCAGTCTGGCTCGTACGTGCTCAGTATTTATACACACGTGCAAATCCATGGAAAGTTTTGTAAAGGCATACATGCATACTGATCTACATCCTCCCTCTTTAGTGAATTTCCCACAATAAAATGACATTTGAAAAAAGACATGCAATTATACAGACACTAAAAAATAAACACAATGTTCATGTCCAAGTTTCCGTGTATCTGGGACATGTTCTGGAAATGTGACCTGATCTAGTGATATAGGAATTAGGACTGAATTTAGCAACAGGGACAGTCATTGGTGGACAAACAGTTTCTGGAGTTTCAGGATTCTTCTCAGGAACAGGGATATTTACTGGAACATCCTCTGGAACTGGAATGCTGGAAACTCACTCTGAGATCTAGAGTCTTTATCACAGGCAAGATGCTGCAATACAGGCTCAGACACTGGTACCAAATGTTTCTGATCTGCCTAAATTCAACACCTTGTGATTCTACAATGTATGATTTTAGCTCTGGACATACACTTTTCATGACTCCAATCCAATCAAAACCTTTAGACGTCTGCATCCTCACTATCCCCCCTTCTCATAATGGATTGAGTGGTTTGCTGGACTTATTAGGACTTCTGGGATAAATGCCTTTTTATGAGTTGAGCTTTCACTGCTTTGTTCTTTTAGCACAGGGAACCAACAGATTGCTACTGACTGGTAGTATGGTTCTGGTTTGTCTTGACAAAAGCCTTTTTACAGGTGAACCAAGATGTTTATCATGAGGAACATTTCTGAGATTCAGGAGATTCAGAAAAAAACATCACTATTGTCTCATTTCAGCTTTTCTAATAACTGTTTTGCACTGTGAACTGCATGTTCTGCCAAACCATTTGACTGTGGGTACTCAGGGCTACTTGTAACATGAATAAAGTCCTACCCTTCAGCAAATCTCTTGAACTGCTGGCTTGTAAACTGTGTACCATTGTGAGAAATAACTTTGTGCGGACTACCATGGACTGCAAAATGACGCTTCAACTTAGTAATGACAGTATTGGACACTAGATTAGGAAGTGGGTCAATCTCGAACCAGTTTGAATAAGAGTCTACTAACACGAAGTAATATTGACCATTCCACTCAAAAATGTCTATAGCTACTGTCGACCAAGGTAGTTCAAGAATCTGATTTAGCTGAAGTGGTTCTTTCTGTTGATGTGGCTTAGTACTATTACACACAGAACAAAATGAAAGTACTCTCTCAATATCCCTTGACATAGAAGGCCAAAATACTAGTCCATTCACCCTTCTTTTGGCAGAATCAGTTCCTGGGTGGACATGATGCAAGATGGTAATATACTCTTGTTGCAAGGAGTTTGGAACAATTACTTTTGGATCTTTCATGATGATAGCATTGTCAAACAAAATCTCATCTCTGTAAGGAAAATAAGGTTGCAAGTCTACTGGTAAACAAGATTGCTTTGATGGCCACCCTCGACTGATAAAGTGATTGAGAATCTGAAGAAGTGGATCTGAGGCTGTGTGACTTCTATGTTCATCAAGACATGTGGAAGAAAATTTTCTCACTTCCATGACTTCCAAATCAAGTTTCTCTTTTTCATGCTGTTCAGTGGTATTTCTGGGTGATCTGGACAAAGTATCAGCAAGATAAAGAAGTTTGCTTTTTGTGCAGACAAGATTGAAATTATATTTTTGCAATTTCAACATCATGTGTTGCAATCCAGCTGGAGCTGTATGCACAGGCTTTCTTAAAATAGTGACTAGAGGTTGATGATCAGGTTCGATTTGAATTATAAGCCACCTATAAATATAATCATGGAACTTCGAACATGCAAACACAATTGTCAAAAGCTCTTTCTCAATCTGCACATACTGCATCTCAGTTTGGGTTAGAGTTCTGGATGCACAGGCTACTGGTCTACCCTCTTGAAGAATGACTGCACCAAGACCAAACTTTGAACCATCACAAGAAAGAGTTACTGGTTTGTGAACAAGGTAGCATTCATGGTCTTCCTTTAATTCAGCCAATACCACTATATGACATTTTCCCCTCTCTCCTGCAAACACAGCAGGTGCATACACAAATGAATGCTCTCTGTCTATGGCTTTTGAACCAGCTAAATTAAGCAGAATAAATGCCTTTACATGTGCATCTTTATCAGAAAATGTAGCTTGCATGAAAATATCATACTCTTGCTCAAACACTCTCCAATTTTCTGCAATATTGTTATCAAATGCAAGCAGGAACAGGTTTTTGAAAGCCTTTAGCTATGCCAACAAAGTATGCTTAAAAACACTGCAAAATGGCCCTTGTAATTATATTTGAACATGCACACACATACCAGGTACTTGTAAGAACATCCAAATGCACAACAAACTCTTCAAAATAATGTACTTTGTGAAATATGCTTTGAAATGGCTGTATTTTGTGTAATACTGCACAAACTTGTGAATACTTGATATACTCTGGATATTTTGAATTGCTTTAAGTAATGCAAAAAAGTAGCACATAGTGACAAAACGCAGTTGTTTTCCTTTTTATACATTTTATGTGATTTGGATTTTATTTCAAACATTTTCATAACTATTTCAAATATTTTTATCAATATGTCACAGTTTCAGACATTTTGTTTAATTAGAAATTCATTTTGAGCATTCTGAGTGCTTCATTTTATATTCTTTGAGTAAGAAATCATTTAAGCAAGTTTAAATACCCGGAATTCATTCTGACCTGTTTTGTGAGTTTTACGTGCAGTATGGATAATCCAGTCCTCTATATTCGTCCAACATTAACTGAATGCATCTTGGTCTTGATTCCGGATCCCATTTTGTCACTATGTCGCTCATCCTATGTTATGATTCAAGACAAACAGGCGGGGCAGTTTGTTTATATGCTTTATTACACAGAAATACATCAGGATAGATAGCAGCAACATAAAATATAAACAAACTGATTAACTGACAGACAATTGCATTCATGCACACTTACATCTCAACAACATTCTACAAAATGTCAGTCTGGTTCCACGTGCTCAGTATTTAGACACACGTGCAAGCCCACGAAAAGCTCCTTAAAGATATACATACATACTGTTCTACTACTACATCTCTAACAAACTGAAGAAATCATGTTACAAAACTTAGAGATTTTATATAGAGTATTTTATACAGAGTAACAAACACTCTCTCTCTCTCTCTCTCTCTCTATATATATATATATATATATATATATATATATATATATATATACATATTTCCACATAAAATTTTCCAGTATAAACTTGAATTAGTTTAACTAACTGATGTAAGTAAAAATGTTTTATTCCTAACATCTGAGTTCCTCAATCCACTACTGTCTAAAAAGTTCCAGAATTTTGCATCAGAATTATTATTGTCCTGATTCCCTTCATTAAAACACACCACATTGAATGGTTTTTGACAACCATTATTAAACTTCCTTAAAAATAACTTTACTAAGCACCATTTTTAATTTATTAATAACAGCGTAAACATCCATGTACTGCGGAGGTGGTTCTGCGGTAGCATTGTCGCCTCACAGTTAGACATTGCACGTTCGATTCTTAGTTAGAGCGTCTTCTGTGTGTCGACATGCATGAATGGGCATTCCTTCATTGAAGGTTGTACGTTAGGCCCGGCAAGCCAGCACGTAAAAATCTACAGCCGATCATTGGCAGACCGGAGTTCCGCTGTGGCGACCCCTAACCGGGAAAAGCCGAAAGACAGAAAGACAGCGTAAACATCCATGTAACAGTTTACCAGGGCAGCATATCCCTGCTCCCCCTGTCCAAATAAGCAGCATTGCCACCACCGCTTGCTTACTCTCACTTATCGAAGCACTGTCCCACCACTCACATTCATCCTCCAAACTCCTTGAATCCAACAATTAACACCAGAGGGGGAACAGAAGAGGGACAAGCCTGCCTCTCTTCTCTGTCTAAGCACTAAATTCAAATTAGTAACAACCAAATCCTTCCTGTCATAAAGAAGGGAGAGAGGGTGGGTAGCTAGTTTACTCCTAAATTTGACCCCTACTTAGCTATGCTTACATAAACCACCCAATCCCCTCTTTACGAGTACCTCACTTCCTCCACAGCCCTTTTCCCTCCTAATTTAACCCTTCCTTACCCACAACTCTACCTAACCTCCTTCCACTTCTTACCAAGACTAACATCCCTAACTCTCTCTCTCCAATCCTTTAAGCCCACTCTTTGATCATCTTCTCTCGGCCACTAATACTGAAGATGTCTCCAACTCAATTGTTCTATTGCTTTGTTACTGTCAGCATTGCTGCTGTTGCAGAACTGATCTCCTGTTTATACAAGTTGTAGACAAAGTGTTACAATGTATCATTTCCAGTCTGACTTGGTGCTTAGTGTGCTTCATGCTGCTAGCACTTATAAATGCTATAGTATCAAATTGGGTTGCTACTCCTCATCACTTTTGTTTAGTACATACTTTTTAGTTAAAATAGATGCTAAGCAGACTGAGTGTTCTGTGATTCAATTTGAAGGAAAGCATAAGTTAAATGCAGAGCACCATATTACGGCTAAAAGTTCTGTTTTGCTGCCACGTCAGAACGACCCTTAGTTGTTTTAACTGCTGTATCATGAGAAATATTATAGCAATGTAGATATGTAAATGTCAGTGTTGTGATATTTAAGTACTGTTATATACAATTGCTGTGATAGTTTACTACTGCTATATTTGTGATAGCATTGTCTCTTTAAATTCATGGGCTACCTAAATTATCCAGTACATAACACTAAGTAAGGTGTTTTTTTTTTTTTTTATGTCAAGGGCTTCATATGTGAATGCATAACAGTTGACTGAGCCTTTTTTACACTTTGTACCTGTGTAAATAGTGTAACGTGCTGCTACTCTTAAACCCAATACCCTTCCTGCCTGGGTGATAATTTATTATTTTAGTCACTTTTTACAGTGCTTCTCTCTCATGCCCCTTTCAGAGACCTTAACATAATAATTCTTTTTGTCCCTGTCTTTTCATTTAGTGACCACTGTCCCTATGAACAGGTTCTCTCTCAGTCCCCCACTTGTGGAATCCTTGGCCACTGACCCATATGCAGTGAAGAAACCAGCCACAAGGACTCAAGGGTTTTAAAAAGAAAATAAGTTACTGTAGGTGCCTAGCTATGTTTCCCTCTTAGCCTGCTACTGTAGAAAGTACCTGGTCTAAAGCAGAAATAACTGGCTCTACCCATGGCTAGGGACAGCAGCTGCTCCCCACCCCCATCAGCTGCAAATACATTCCCCAGTTAAACTATTAAATTTTTGTTATCAGTAAACCAAGATAAAGCTCTAGGTGAAAAAATGTAATTGAATAGATACACTGGAATTACCCACTTGTAAAATAGAGGTAAAAAGGTACTTAAACTGCCACTTTTTGTCTGCTTCAAACTAGGTATCTACCCAGAAAGGACACAGCTGAAATCAGGTCTATAGATTGTTTTCCCTACTAGATTCTAATAACTCCTAACAATTTGGCTAGTTAAACACTTACGGCTATTTAGACACTTACCCTGCAATCTTTAGCCTGAGGGGTTCTAGCCCACTCCCTACCCCCTATTCCCACGCACCCCAGTACCTCTACATTTATTCTTAGCCTTAACCCCACCCCTAATTAACACCAATTAGGCTACACCACTAGTTACCCCCTCCCCCTATATCCAACACAATCATGCTACTACCTAATATAATAACAATCCTAGCCTATGTAGTTCTAGCTCACATTACATCCTACCAAGGCTCCACAATCACATGCCCCAACTTCCACTGTATGCTCTTAACACCCTCCCTCAAACATTTACACTATAACCACACAACTCCTGCCACCAAAAACATACTCCCAATACACACACTCCACTACCAAACACCTAACACACTCAAAAATAAAATATCCTTAAGATACCATAAGAGATTTACTATGTATATAAAACATATGCTGAACGCTCTCTATAAATTAGCCGTCACTGGAGACATCCATCCAAACCCTGGTCCTCCTAAATCCAACCCAACCACAAACCCTAGTCCAAGCAACCCCCGCAACACAACTCCTAGCCAACAAAAAAACAACAGACCTACTTATAATGTCCCTAACATCAGAAGCATATGCAATAAAATCCAAAAACTACATGCCAGCATAAGCACATATTCCCCAGATATTCTCTTTCTAACTGAAACCTGGCTCAAACCTCACATCAAAAGTGAGGAAATCCTTCCACCTGAATACAACATCCTTCACATGGACAGATTGTCCAAAAAAGGAGGTGGTGTAGCATTGATATTTAAACACCACCTCAGTATTCAACTTCTGAACACATCTGCTCCTCACCACAACAACGAAGAAATCATTTATGCCAATCTCAAACTAAACCCAAACAAAACAATCAATATCATAGGATGCTATTTCCCACCAGGGCAAAATATTACACCCCTAGAAAATCTCTTGAGCTGGGCTACTCTATCTCTACCCCAGGAAGCCATCATTCTCGGTGACTTAAACATCAGCTGTCTATCCTGTAATAACAATCTCCCAACCATTCACCTTAATCTTCATGGATTCACTCCACTCATCCAATCCCCTACCTGAATCAACAAAAACCCTAACAATCATACCTTACCTGACTGGATCCTGGTCAACAAATCCCCTCACTCTTACCTAGCAGTCTGCTTACCTGTCAGTCTTGGTGACCACTCCCCCACTTTCCTAATTCAGCACCACACAAACAGTCTCAAGCCATTTATCCACAGGCAAATATGGAACAAGTCCAACTTCAACCCCAATTCCTCCATCTCCTCCCTGCAAAAAATTAACTGGTCACCACTAAAATACCTCAACCTAGATGAGGCTGTCCACTTCTTCAACAGTACCTTCCTCTCCATCCTAAACACCCATGCTTCTGTAAGAAATGCCAAAGTCAGATCCAGGCGTGCCCCATGGTTACAAAAGATCACCAAAACCCTAATGAAATCCAGAGATAAGGCCTGGGAGAACTGGAGACTAACAAAAAATAACTCAGATAGGCAATCATTCCTTGAAATGCACAATAAAGCCAAAAAGCAAATAAAATTAGACAAATCCCTCTACTATAAATTCACCCCAAACTCTACCAGCCACAACCCTAAGAAATTCAGGTCCACTATTAACACTATCCTCCACCCAGGGAAGGTTGATACCCCCAGCTGTCCATTCCACCCTCCTCCAGCAGTATTGCTGAATCCTTCAACAAACACTTCACTGAAACTATAACATATCTAAACAAACAACACTCTCTACAACAGCCCCCCAACTCCTAACCCTAACCCCCCACTCCTCTTTTCTTCTTCACCTCAGTACCTGTCTCCAACATAAAAGGACTATTGTCAAAACTTAAACCCACCAAACTTACAGCTGACAACCTCCCCTCTGAATACTTGAAAATTGCAGCTGATACACTAGCCTACTCAATTTCAATTCTAATCAACTGTTCCATAACAGAAGGCTATGTTCCCTCGATATGGAAAATATCCCACATCATTCCCCCCCCACA
This sequence comes from Protopterus annectens, assembly GCF_019279795.1. Classification (NCBI taxonomy): domain Eukaryota; kingdom Metazoa; phylum Chordata; order Ceratodontiformes; family Protopteridae; genus Protopterus; species Protopterus annectens. The sequence goes on along the minus strand of NC_056729.1, from coordinate 608,738,287 downwards.
AAGGAACCACCTCCGCCGATCTCTCCAATTACTGCCCCATTGCTATCCTCTTCCCTGTCTCCAAGATACTTGAAAAATGTATCAACACCCAGGTCTCCAACTACCTCCTAGCTAATAATCTCCTCTCTAAAACCCAACATGGTTTCAGGCCATATCACAGCACTACTTCCACTCTGCTCTCCTTCACCAACACTATACTTCATCACAAAAACAATGGCCTCTTCTCTACTGCCATATTTCTAGATCTCTCAAAGGCCTTTGACATGGTACCTCATGAGCTACTACTCTCTACTCTCCCCAACTTCTCCTTCTCACAATCAGCCTGCAACTGGTTTCACAGCTATCTACATGGACGCCAGCAATCAGTAATCTGAGATGATAACCTATCACCTCACCTCCTAGTTACTCTTGGAGTTCCCCAAGGGTCTATCCTTGGCCCTCTGCTATTCTCACTTTTCACTAACAACCTACATACTGCCACCACACAAGCATCTCTTATACAGTGCGCAGATGACTGTACTCTCATCTGCTCTGCCCCCACTCTACCAGAACTACAACAAATCAGACAGGAATCATTCTTTTCTGTAGAAAGCTGGCTATCCAATGCTTAGCTCCTACTCAACCCAAGTAAGATAAAACTTCTCCTGTTCCAACCTTCCAAATCCACCCAAAACACCCCCCACTTCAACATTCTCGCCAAAGACAATACCATCATCTCTCCATCAGAACACACAAAATTACTCAGTGTGGAAATAGACAACAAACTTACATTTGACACCCACATATCTCTCACAATAAAAAAAATCACAAGAAATTTGGTGCATTATATTGAAACCGCCAATTCCTAACCAAGGTGGCTAGAATCTCCATAGCCAATTCCCAGCTAATCTCCACCCTACTCTATGCATCCCCCATGCTTACCAAACTTAGACAGGTAGACCTACACAATCTGGATGCTTGTTACAACAAAACTGCTAAATTTCTCACTGGAACCTCCTACCACAGCCATCATTGTATCTCCCTTAAAGAACTAAACTGGCTAGAACTCCCACAACTCCTTCACTTTAATCAACTCACCCTCGCTCATAAACTTATTAACCACCCCCTTAACATCCCTTCCCTTCAAACCCTTCTCCAACCCTATCACTCCACTTGGCCCCTAAGATCAAGCAACAAAATTCAACTCACTGTTATCAAACCCAGAAACTCAGCAGGAGAAGCCATATTTTCATGTACCATATAGAAACTTTGGAACAATCTTCCACCCTCTATAACTACTCTACCTTCCAGCAGCCTTTTCAAGACTGCACTCAAATTCCACTTAAATTTGCACTGGTTTGTCCTTGTTCTAATCCAGACTAATACCCCCACCCTTACCACCCCCACCTAGACTCTTAACCCAACTATACTAACACTACTACTAACCACAGTCAGAATTATCTAGTTGTCTTTACATACTTTAAAATCTTGTCTGACAACTTTGTTACTAATATTATAAATGACAAGAAACTATCTTAGCTTGCAACATTTACTGTATATACTTTTGATAATCAATATCTTGTTATTGTATTAAAGCCAACAACTTATAATGTTGTTTACTATTGCTACAACTTTGTATCTCAATTTATCATGTACATGATGTGGAGCTTTTCTCCCCAGGCATCCGCTGAAAAAGGACCTGTGTCCAGTTGGAATTTCCTGGTAAACAAATGTAAATAAACAAATAAATAAATGTCTCAGGACAAATTAGTTTGTTCCAAAACCACACATCCTGATATCCTTAAATAAAGTACACCACACCAAATGGCATTTGATGACCTTTATTAAACTTTCTTAAACCTAAATTTATTGAACATTTTTAATTCATTAATCACAGCATAAACATCTATGTAATAATTCACCAGGGCAGCATATCCCTGCTCACCTTCCCAAAATACATAATGTCGCCACCACCGCTTGCTTACTCTCACTTATCAAACCAGTGTCCCACATTGCATACTTTTATCCCCCAAACTTCTTGAATCCAGTAGCCAACACCAGAAGGGGAACAGAAGAGGGACAACTCCTGCCTCTGTTTTATGCCCACCAGCCTGACACACTGGCTGTTCCACCTCACTTACTGTAATAACTTCACAAGCCTTCTGGAAACAAAGCCAAGTGTTCATTAAATAAGTCCATCTCAAACTCACTCAGGTGCATGCCATTTTCTCTGAACCAAACTGGGTCCTTGTCATCAAAGTCCCTATGCCCTGTTGTATAAATATCCAAATTGACCAGTTTCCTTGCCAGTCTAAAATTAACAAACTGACGAGCCTGCTCTATAGACATAAAACTAGTGGCATTTCTCCAAAATAAATGTGGTAATATTTCAGAACACACAACATATAATACACATACTTGGATATACCATTTTCAAAGTAGCTAAATCCTCTAATATTATATACACCAGCAGATACTTTGGAATTATTCCCAAATTGCTGCCTGACAAATGGACCACTAAAACTCATGGAAGCCCAATCCGTGAATGTATGTCCACAAACTTCCTCACAAGCTGATGCCATCTGAGGCCTTTGATGCCATGCCACATGACTCTACCCAAACCCATGTAAACCCAACTCTCTGCCAGCTGCCTAACCGCAGCCTTCTTTACCACCAACTGAATAACCTCAACTAATCTACCTTCTCATGCTAAATCAATAGCCCTTTCAATGAGAAAGGAATGAGTAGAAAATTTCTCTTCCAGAAAACCAATACACTGAAAAGCCCTCCTCATCACACAAACAGATTAGCCATTACTGCCCTTCCCCCTTCACGTGAAAAAAACAAATTCTGAAGATTCCCAGGATAAGTCAGCAATAGTCTCCTTGCCCAACCCACCAGACACAACCAATCATTACTGTCCTTTTCTGGAACTATCTGCAAGCCTCTTCCCATGTGATCTGTCTTAGATCTCTACAACCAAATCTGTACTGATGCAGAAAATACTGTCACATCCCACCAAATCAACAACCCTAACAACTCTGAGGCCTTAAATGCTCGATGATACATCCATAAGGACAATGTGACCTACAAAGTATAAAGCACTGAGTCAACATTCACCAACGTTTAACACCACAACAAAATTTTCAAAACCTATATTGTCATTGACCATCACTGGCCCATCTTCACGCTGGCAACTCAAACCCATCCCTTTAACATATGAGCCACTGTCTATGATTTAGTAAAATCCTGCAAAACTGACACCCAGGCAAATGTATTGATAGTGGCCAGGTCCACCTTAACCAAATGAACAGTCTTACCTCACACCCATGTCCATGCCAGGTATTGCAATAACAGGTCCTCTGACCAAACTCCCTCTTCTACCGGCAGCCACAAAATAAATTTATTAAAATCATGCAATGCCCTACTTTATGCCTTCCTTGTAGAAATTACCCAAGACTGCTGCTAACTATCTGGTTACCTCAGTCCAATCTGCCACACATCATCTGGCAACACCACCAATTCTCCCGCTGCCTCTGGAGCTAACTGATGAAACCTGGAAAACTGAAAATGAGATAAACTGTCAGCAATCCTGTTCCTAGCACCTGCCATATGCACACCTGCAAAAAAATATAATTATGAAACTCTGCAAAACCAAAAACTAACAAAAGCAATTCAGATTTCACAGTCTTAGCCTGTAAAACTCATATCATTGCAATATTGTTCAAATTAAAAATTACCCTCTTACCACTCAACCGCTCCTGCCACACCGCAGATGCTGGCCAAATTGACATTAATTCCAAAAAGGCTGCATCTGTCTTCCATTCATCTTTCCAGGCTTCTGGCCATTGAGCTTCAAACCATTCACCACTAAAAAATGCTCACATCCCAATGACTCCTGCCACGTCTGTGAAATGTTGCAAATCCCCTTGACAAACCCAATCCATCTGCCAAAAGGAAACTCCATTAAACTGATCTAAAAAGGACAACCACAGTGCTAAATCAGCATGAACAAGCTTACCAGTCCTTACCCAATGATGTTTGCTTTTCCCACTTTTAGCAAGAAAGCCACCAGACCTACAAAATATATGACCTGGGTGACTTGCCTGACATGCAAAGTTCACAGGCCATAAGAGCTCCATAGCATCTCTAATCCACACCTTGTCCTTGCCCCTCACCTAAGTGACCTTCTTCTACAAGCATGCTATCTTCTTGAATGGTAAACAAAGTAAACCATGTCCTGCATCTACCAGCAATTCCAAGAAACACAATACCTTGGCAGGGCCTTCTAACTTCTATGTACCCAGTGGAATACCCTGTTCCTCACACATCTACAAAAACTCATGCATACCTTCTGTCGCTCTTTCAAATCCCTCCCTTACTAATAAAAAATCATCCGGCTAATGAACCACCTTCTGAGTGCCAACCCATTGCTGCGAAATCCAATGGAGTGCAGTGCTAAACTTGTCAAAAGTGGCAAAGGCCACTGAACATCCCATAGGCATAGCCTTGTCAAAGTAAAACTTGTTCCTGACCACCATAACCAACTATGGCCATTCTTCCTCATGCACTGGTAGTAACCAAAAGACTGAATAAGTATCTTCCTTTACCAGTCAGATATATGCAACCCCCTAAATTACCTGTACCATGTCATCCAATGAAGCATAACTCACTTTTGCTTTATCTACTGAAATAAAATGATTAATGGAGTTCCCTTCAGGAGAAGAAAAATGGTGAATCAGCTGAAATTCACCCGGTGACTTCTTAGGGACCAAACCTAATGGCAAGACCTTAAAACTGTCAAGGGGAGGTTGATCAACTGTGCCCAGTAACCTACCCAGCCACTCCTCCCTGTCCACCAAATCCTTTAAAATCTCCACCCTCCCCTGCAAGGAATGCAAATTCTTAAAGACTGAGTCATCCCCTCCAACCCTTGATTTAATAAAAAATCTCACTGAAAATTCTTTAATTAATTCCTCCGCAACTGCCAAATCAGGAATTTGACTGAGCATGTGCCACAATGCCGGCACATTAATGGATGAATGCATCCCCAGGTCTTCCCCTCTGCCTCAAAAAGACATTTCTCCCCTCTGTCTTTAAAAATTCCCTCTTCCTTGTAAGCTGTGAAATCCCTGAATTGAAGGAGTTAACCACCCCACTTCGGCTGGTAATGAACCTGGATTGACCAAATTACCTTCCTGATGGACACACTTCACTGCTGGATGTACCTCCGCACACATTGAACAAGTGTGTGAGAACCTCGATACTGCCCATGAACAATGCCCCACATTAAAAGCCCAGAACACTCCAACCCCTTCCCCTTCTAGTTTACCCACTCTGTCAGCAATCCCAATGCTATCCATCTTGGTGATCAGCCAGATGTCAGGGTGTCTAACTTCCCAAAACATCAAATGATCCACTGTTTTCCAGTAATGAAACTGCTGATAATACCATGACCAGGCATTCCCAGCCCACAAATGCTGTGCCTCACAGATTGTGAGAAAGCATGTCAGAAGTGCTAATGCCAGGGAAGTATCCTTTTCCATCCAAACCGCCATGTGGTACATGAAACCTAATGCCTAATTTTCCTATGTTCAAGCTTGCAGCTTATATACTCTCCTCCAACCCAATGCTTCTAAAGCCACTAGAAGATCTTAGCTATGCACTGTGTCCACTTCCATCAGGCACTGAACTCCTTCTGCATCAATTAACTCAAAGATATCAAATGTACTCTCCCTTCCAAATCTTTTCTCTTACTGACACTGGTATGTGAGGGGTGATAAAGACCCCCCTTCCACTGGACCTAAGGCTTGTATAAATAACTGATCTCCCAGTTGGATCCCAAAGTCTAAACCCACCTCTTGCTGTTGTGACCCAACTTCACCTAGTGATGACCTTACTCTCCCTATAGACAATCCTAAGCCACTGGCCTCACTGAAGTATCCCCATGACCCTGCCTACTTTCACTAAACCTCTCTGGATCCTCTATGATGTTTGCCATTTCCCCAGGCTGCTGCATTGACTCCCCTTCTCTGCCTATCCCCAGGCTGGACCCAAATTGTACCAGGTTTGACATGTCTATGTGAAATCCTGACAATGCATCATTACCTGTGTCCGCAACTTGCACAGCTCCTGTGACCAGAACTTCCACTGTGGCACTAGCAATCGATTGTCATGCCCACTTCCCTTGGGCCCCAGACCTAGTCGTTGCCTCCTACCCTCTCTTCCTCTCTTCTTCTTCTTCAGGAGATTCAGTGGTTGATAATTCCCAAATCAACTCCTCAGTGTGTGAGATGATGGTCACCCATCTCTGCCTCAAACTCTGCACTCTTGCTATCTGCAAAAAAATAAATAAATAAATAAAACATTAATAACTTTGACGTATGACAATGTATGACAAAAGAGGCCAAAATTAAGAACTTACACATACAACATTTACATTAGCCCTTGTCTTGTAAACAAAAATAGGTTTATCTCCAAGCTTGTTGTGTACCCCTTCATCACTTCTTAATATGTTCCAAATATTGTAAATAATATTTTTAACTTCCCTCACATGTGGGTTGAATTCTAAAATGCAAGCTCGATTAAATCCCATGTTGTTGTCAGGTTCCTTGTTTGTGCTATTGTGGGTAGTAAGATCATTACCCGAGAGTGATATATACTTCTTCCCCCATTCTTTTTTTACATAATTGGCTATATCCAGTATTAAATTGTCAAAATACCCTCTCTTCCTAAACATCTCACTACAAGCTTGGAGATACACCTAATTTTGTTTACAAGACAGGGACTAATGTAAAAAGAATGATAGATACTAGGACAACAGGTAAGGATAATAAAAATAAGGACATGATGGATGGCACTAGTAAATGTGGACATTGTAATCAATGTTACACCATTATGGAAGAAAAATCTATTATACTGGGTAACTGTAACGACAGTAGAGTTAGATTCAAGAGAGGGAATTGTCAGACCCAACATGTCATATATCTAGGGACATGTACAAAATGTCCTAGTTTCTATGTGGGGAAAACTGATAGAAAATTCAGGAATCGTATATACGACCACCTATACTGTATAAAAAAGAAGGATAAGAACAATGCACTATACAGACATTTGGAAACCAGTAGTAGTTGTGACTCTTTCAAATTTGCTATTTTAGATGTTGTTAAGATCAATCCTAGAGGGGGAAATATCAAGGCTAAACTGGGGGAGAAAGAAGTTAGGTGGCAAATTCTTTTGAATGCTGCCAACCCCCAAGACTAAATGACTGTATCCCTACTAAACCCTTATTACAGATTTAGTTAGCACAATTATAAAGTTCATTGTATAGGTATTAATTTTTCTATATCATTATTTATATTGCTGGTATACTGAAAGTATTTTTAAATAACATTTTGTAATATATGTTATTTTTAAAATATTAGATATTTGCGCCTATATTAGATTTATGGAACCTATATTTATTGTATTACATTGCACTAGGTAGTAGTATTATTTGTATTGGATTTTTATGGATATATCCCACTGAACTGCATTTAGTGTTTTAGCCTGAACTTGATGTATTTCATGTGTTGGTTCTTTAAATATGTATTATATGGTTTTAGTAATTTAGGATAGCTTACAATTTGATTGGATGGTATATTTTATTTAAATGATGGATTTGAGATGAGTACTTGTTCTGAAGAAATCTACGGGTTGTAGATGAAAGCACTCAACTAACTTGGAATAAAGAGAATTTGCTGTACATCACTGTTGGGACATGACACTTTTTATATCTTTGAACCAATCACAGATATTAAATAATTCAGCAAACAGTTTACCATATACCTATTTATGTGATAGAAGTAAAAAAATGTCCTTACATTTTCCTAAATTATTCACTCATTCAATATTATTATAAATAAATATCTAAATAAATAAGTATAATAGAGTGGGAGGGGACCTAAAGAAATAAAGATATCTATAAACTTACAGGTGACAGGTAATCTTATCATACTAAGCTATTTTAAAAAAAGAGACGTAAATGCACATATATATTTATCACACTAAAACATACACACATTTTATAAATCTAACAAAAGCTCTGAATTAATTTTTAAATTACGCATGTCTATATCTCAGAATTGTCTAGCATTTTCAACATGACAAATATAAAAATATTTCAAAATCTTTTAGTTTATTAAACTACTTCACAAAAGTGTGTACATTACTGAGGTCAAACAGAATGCCTTGTTATTTCTATGAAGTCAAAAATATTTGCAGTCTATAATGTATTAAAAAGTTACAATGTGTTTAATTCAAATCCCATTCTCTCTTCTCAGGTTTAAGCATATTGAAAAATCGATTTTATTTTCTATCAAAATAGATGTACTGATTCAGCAGTATAACACTCACATTTCAGCTTTGACTTATAAAAAGATTTTGTACTTCGTTTTAGTGAAAATAATAACATACAATATGCAAAAAGCTTCAAAGTTCACATGACCAAGCATTAAGTTTCAGCTTTGAGATTATTTTCAAATATTTTTATATGTTTTCTATGCAAATTACCATATGATCTTGTTCATTCACGTTTCTGTCATATTCTGCTATGTGCAATGCATATCTTTCTTATAGGCAGTTTGTTATTTTAATATATGTTTGTGTCTTATTTTCCCACTAGTATTCTACCTTATTTTATATAACTTGTATTTCTAAAATCTCCCATCAAAGAGCTATTTAATCATCAGCTCTCTATTAGAGATTACAGTATGTGTACATATTTCTTAACATACTGATATTGCTCTTTTATTAATCTTGCATATTAGATATGTTTGTGTATTTGCATATTATTCATAAGATGTTTACTTTTCTTATTAATTCTACTATTACAAGCAATCTTGAATCAGTATAAAAAATTTTATGCTTGTTTAATTTCAGTGTGTGATTTTAACCATTGTGAACTGCTGTTCTGATCCAAGTTTCACATTCTGACATTAGTATTTGATTATAATATCATCAGCTCTCTATTAGAGATTACAGTATGTGTACTTATTTCCTAACATACTGATATTGCTTAGTGTCTGTTATTCTAAAAGTATATTAGTTCTGGTTTAAGCACTTGGGCTTCATGCCAGTTATTTTACATTAAGAAGGTGTGCTCTGCACTCTTTTGGGAGGAGAGGGTAGATTATGCCCTTCTGAGCTGGGAGTTTCTGGTTAAAGGCTTATTGTGACTGCTTATTTGAACTGTTTCTTTCTGAAATTGGTATAGCTTGTTTGCTGTAGCATAGACTAAATTCAGACCTGCTGAATCTAGCTTTGTTTGCATAACTTGAGCACTAATCCAGACCATCTCTTTTTGAAGTAGGTCACCCTGCACCCTAGTGGCAGGAGTGTGCAGTTAGACCTTGTCTGGTCAAAGAATGCAGGAACGGGGCTCAGTTTTTAGCTTTTTATTGGTTAATTGGTTAATTTGTTTAAATCAGCTTGCTCATTTGCTGTTATATTTAAAAAAAAAACCCTTTATGCATTACCACTTAGCTAGGATTAAAATATTTCCCGTGCCATAAAGTGTGGTCTTCAAATTTTCCCTTAGAACTAGCCAGTTTTTTAGTTTCTTTGAGCTCAGCACTTGTTCAGAACTCGTTGGAAGCACTAAATAAGCTACAAATTACTACAGCACTCAACTTTCCTCACTTGTCTAGAGGAAAACAGATTTTTATTACTTAATAAATAAGCACCTACCCAGGCATGCCTAAGGGTCTGCTCCTGGTGTTTTCTCCTATCTACCTGATGAATCTGGGCATCTTGGGGCAATGCAGCAATCTCCTCATGTACACAGACAGTGCTCTCCTCCTACCACCCAACACATCAACTTTGAGAGATGCACTTATATAGTCAAACTGGAAGCAATGCTCTCTTCACCCAAGACTGGACTAGACAGTCAAGAGGAGAAGGTAAACACTTGCACCACACCACACAGTCCCTCAAAACATATGCCACCAAAACACACACATAGCAATACAAAACACACACCTACATTCGCAGAGGGTCTCAATAAAAATCTGCTCAAGCAACAGAAACCTCCAAAGCAGAAATGCAACCAACCTCCACCCCCAATACAACCCAAATGACACATAGCCCACAAACTCAGTGTGCCACTCATCCACAGCCTATAATGCATAACAACGCACCCAACACTCAAGTCACAGGTGACTCTATAGTCAGGCACACTGATGTTCCACTCAACAGGCTAAACAAGGAGAAAGTTATTGTCAGCTGCCTGTCAGGTGCCAAGATCTGCCACATAATGCATGCACTCAAGTCACTCCACAACAAGTACAAATATGACTCTGTCATTTTCCATGTTAGTGTGAATGACCTGAGATGTACTTTCCTGGACTACATGAAAAGAGACATGGAGGATCTCTCCGATCTTGTAGCCCAGGCAGGTATGACCCTAGCCCTGAGTAGCATCCTTCCATCACCCAGAATGATACCACAGTACAAGGACAAAATGATTGACTTCAACAATTGACTAAGCTTATGGTGTCATTCTAAGGGGATCCAGTATCTGTCTGCCTGGGATGACATGATCGACAAACCACGATGCTTTGACAGAAATGGCCTGCACCTGTCACCCTTGGGATTCCAGATACTGGCTAAGGCTCTTGCCACCCCTATAGTGCTTTTTTTAGGCAAGGTTCAAATGCCAAATTCACCACCATAACAGGTACAAGCAAGCAAAATCTGAGGGTAATGCTACTCAGTGCTAGAAGTCTAAATCTCAAAATGCATTCACTTGAGGCACTCCTTAAAATGAAGGACATCGACATCTGTGCAGTGACAGAGACTTGGTTCAAGGCTTCAAAGAGCACCCCTGCATTACCAGGCTATAATTCATACCACACTTTTCAGCCACCTAACCTAGACCGAAACATTAAAGGCAGAGGTGTGTCCATATTCATTAAGGATATCCACACCTCCAGGTTAGTTGCTCAGCATAATGCATCCGAGATTATCCAACTGCAACTAACTCTGGGCAAGACCACAATCCAAATTGTAGCTTGCTACAGATCCCCCACCATGCCCCAGGATTCACACTCCTCATTTCTTGATACACTGGAAAATAGTAGGATACATCCCAACACCTTAATAATGGGTGATTTCAACTACCCCACCATTAACTGGGAAAACTACTCATGTACTAACTCATTTGCTCAACGTTTTCTGGAATTCATAAATTCCAACACCTTGGATCAACTTATCCACACCCCCACCACCAGGGGCAGCAATATCCTAGACCTGGTCATTACCAACATGGATGACTGGTGATCCACACCAGAGGTCAAGTCCTTGTTGGTCAGATCCGACCAAAAGCTAATCAGCCTAGACATCCACATACTGCCCCCCATTATGGAAACCAGCATAAAAAATTTCTCCAAAGCCAACTTCACACTTCTTAAGATAGACGTGGGAAACTTCATGACACCCATGCAGATGGACAATAGAGGTACAACTGCTGAATCCTACACAAATGCACTTTATAAGCACTTACGCAAGTGCATGGATAATACTATCCCTAACAGAAACATGATGCTGTCCTCCAGAAAAAGGAAGCCAATCTGGTGGCCCCCTGCCATAAACAAACTCTACAACAGAAGAAAGAAACTGTTGCAAAAAAAAAGAGTAAAATCCCATGATTGGAGGAACTCTCTGATCAGCCCCAGTAAGAAGCTGAGATCCCTCATAAAATCCCCCAAAGCTAGTTATGAAAACAAAATCACCACTGATTCTAAAGACAACCACAAAGTATTCTATAGCTATGTCAAGAATCTCAATGGCAACAGCACAATGGCACTAAATATACAGAACTAACTGACATTGTCAACATCCTGGCAGATAGGGTCAGTGCTAACTTTACCCCCTCTCACCCCCTAAAGGGCCCATCGCTATACTAGAAGAATGCAAAGTTCCTGTAATCATGGCTACACAGGTAAAAACCACACTCTTCAAAGCTAATAACAGCATCCATGGGACCTGTCAACATCCCAGGCTGCATTGTACCTGAACTACAGAATGAACTGGCACCCCACCTAAGCACCATGTTCAATCATAGCCTCACCCAGGCTTTGTGCCCACTGAATGGCACACAGTGATGGTTATCCTGATGGTTAACTCTACAAAGGGGGAGCCACCACAGACCTCGGGAACTACCACCCCATTAGGCTAATGAGCCTGGTCTGCAAGGCCATGGAACGTATCATCATGGAACTTATAAACAAAGACATTGGTAATCTCCACTCTCTAGACCCCTCCCAGTTCAGGTTTGTAAAAGGCAGATAGACTTCTATGAAGCAGTCACCAAAGCCATAGATAAAGGTAAGTTGGTTCACACAACCTATCTAGTTCTTGCCAAAACTTTTGATAACATCTCTCACTCTGGAATTACAGATAAACTCACTAAACTAGGTATAAATCCCTATGTCACAAGATGGGTTGCTAACTGACTCACTGACAGATCCCACACTGTGAAAGTAGCAGGCTCCAAATCCGACTTCAGACCAGTGACAAGTGGAGTACCACAGTGTTCAGTCCTGGGTCCTCTCCTGTTTGGTATCTACTTTTCTGAAGTACAGGCTAACACAGAAGGTCTTTGACTAATGAAGTTTGCAGATGACTGCAAACTAGGAGCCATAATTTAAGCTCCTAATGATGTGATGTGGACATCCTACAAAAAAGAGTTAAACAAAATGACAGGGTGTCCAAGAAACTGTTCTTGATAGCAAGGGACAACAAGCATTAACATTGTTTATAAGCCATTAGTCTAGTGTTTTTCAGGATGGCTTACAAATCCATTAATAAACAATATATATATTTGATATTTTTATAGTATACATTTATACATAAGCATATGGTTTTTAAATAATGGAACATATAGTTTGAGATACGTATATATGTTTTTAAGCTGTATGAGGTTGAAGAATCTATTATAAATTAGGTATCTGTTTTTAAGATAAAGAATCACAGAATCAATTAAGCACTAATGTCATCATAATGATTGGTTGAAGTAACAGCAATGGTATTTAAATGTAGAAATGGCTTAGCTTTTTAGCAGTCTGATGAAGCATTTGAGAGAATGTGAAAGCACTTACTGGATGTTTTATTGTTTTGTTCTGTAGTTCAGTGTGTTTAATAAAAGGTCAAGCTTCTTATTGTCATGTTGTCCCTCAGGAAAAGGTTATCTTGATCCTACAAAAGGGCCTCACTGAGACAGATGCCTGGTGTCAAAGCCATGGCTTCAAGACCAATGCCAAAAAGTGCATTGTCATCCCCTTTGGTAAAAACTCTGTACCCATGAGCTACCACATAGGTGGTAGTCTACTTAACACCGAAAGTGTGATAAGAGACCTTGGGACACAGGTGGACAGTAGTCTCTCCTTTGATAATCACATCACCACAGTAGTCAGGAAATCATTCTATGTGGCACACCTCACCACAAAAGGTTTCTCATCCAGGAAAAACAGGTCATTGTTCCCCTCTTCTCATCACTCATTGGACCCATTATAGAGTACAGCACCCCTTTTCATATGTACCTCACAAGACAGCTACAGCAACTGGAAAGGCCACAGAAGTACCTCACAAAGAGGATTACTGACCTCAAACAGATGCCCTATGCAGACCATATCAAACAAGACCATATAAAAAAACTTCCAGCTTTACTCCATCACATATCGCCTACTCAGAGGCGATCTCTGCCTAACATACAAAGCTATGTCAAACCCAGAGCTGTTGGACATGCTCCAATTAAAGAAACCCCAATCTACATGCTCTAGGGATCTAAACCTTGTCTCCACAATAAACAGAACATGCTGGAGGGATAGATTCCTGTCCCAGAGACTTCCCATACTCTGGAACAAACAACATATCTATATCAACCAAAGCTCCTCATTAGCACTTTTCAAGAAAAATCTTGATGACTGGATGGGAAATAGGAAATTCACCCCGGGGATCACCTCTGCTCGACAGGGGCACAGGAAAATAATTTTCTTGGGTGATAAAAGTAAGGGTACCTTTTTGGCTAGGCTTGTAAAGGCCCTAAGGGTGATAGCCTAGTACCTACCTATGAACCTATGAACAATATCGTTAAAATGACAACTCACAGTACACATCTGCTGTTAATTTCCTCTGTAAGCTTCTCATTCTTCTTAATTCTTTAATACTGTTCTAATAAGTAACAGACATCTAACTTTACTTCTTTCCATTAATAAGTACAGTTAGAGTTAACACTGCAATATAAGCTATTAACATTCAGCAAAATGTAATCAAATTATATGTAAGCAGGAGTTCATTATAAAACATTACTATAGCTTTTGTTTTACCAGTTTTTTCACTTCTAAGAAAATAAAAAAATGTTGTTATTCTGAGTATATTTCTCACATATATACTTGGAGAGAAAAAAAACACTTCTAATTAGCATATTACTTACATATGATATTCAGTTAAACCACCAATGCACATACTAAACAAAGTTAAATAAATAAAATAAAATTCTTACATATATAGTCTTAAAATTACCAGTTCTGTTGCTTAGAATTTAATGACAATCTCTTACAGGAAGTATTTGTCTAACATTTGGAAATACAATTATAAGTTTAGTTAAATGAAATATATTAAGACTGTTGCTGTAAATATAGTAAAACAGTAAAACCAGCCATTTATATTCCTCATCAGGAAAATGTTTTAGCTTGAAATGTAATTGTATACTTACATATGATTTTAAGCTTAAAGTCCAATACATACCTTTTACTTAAAAGTCAAATCTATTGTTTCAGGAAAATAAACATCCTGCAGTCAGAGAATAAGAGTCACTGTTTTAAGCTTTTTAATTTTAGAAGTAGTTTTCTAGGAATTCAGCTCACTTTGTCTCTTGAGGGATATAGTGTTCCACTCTATTTCTTCAGTATTAAGGATTTTATCATTATTAACAAAAGTGGATGCCTCCTCCAGAGTGCCAAATATTTTAGTTCTTTCAGAAAGTAATAATTTCATCTTTGCAGGAAGCACCAAAGTGTCTTTAATATTGTTCGTTTTAAGTTCCTTGATTAATGGTAAACAGGAGTTTCTTTTACTTATTACTTTACTGGAATAATCATTGTCAAATCTGACTACATTGTTCACCTATTTTATTAGGTGGGCTAGGCCATGTTATTTTTAATATTTGATCTTTTTTGTAAGCTAGACAAAAGCTAAACTAAAATTGAATGTGGTGGTGAGTGTTCCTTCTTCAACTGTGCTCTCAGGGATCTATTAGTCTATTCAGTTCTAGTCTTTTCAATTCTAAAAGATAAAGTTTCAAGTTGATTTAATGTTTTATGTAGCCAGGTTGTTAAGAATGTTATTATATTGTCTCCCTCATACTTTTCAGATATATCATACATTTTAATACTATTTTTATCAGTTTATTTTCTAAATCATCAACTTTATTTTGTTTTAAAAGAAATTCAGTCTGAGATTCACCTTCAGTTATTCTTCCTTCATGATCATTTAAAGCTTCTTTCGTATTGTTGATTTGTGCACTTTGTCTTTCATATGAATTTCTAAACATTCTATCTTATTTCTGGTCTTTTCTTTAAAACTTTTTATTTTGGTATTCTGTTTGTATAATTTAAGTAATATATCCTGTATACTAGATATTATTGACTGGATGTTTTTCTTAACACAAGAATCCTGAGTACCATTTTTGAGTGGCTTATGTTGAAGTCTCTTCTCTCTTAACCAAACAGTTGAAATTCTGACAGGAAATTACAGGTTTTGAAGAAATTGAAGCTATGAATTGTTTATATGACTATTAATGAATAAATTTAGCTAATACATATCTCCAAATTATATTGTTTGGATTATATTTTCTGTCAGAGAAAAGTTTTTAGTCACAGGGCTTTCAGCAGTTGTTGCTTTCAGTTAGCCATCTTGGCCAACCCCTCCCTCCATAATAGATACTTCCAATAGTGTAATAAATTACTGCAAATGCATTCTCTGTGGATTCATTTTTCAGATCAATGAAATGGATACTTCCAATATTGTGATATAATTGTGTAAAAATACTATACATACGAAGCCAGTATCTCAGATGCAATGTATATTTGCAATAGTGTAATGAAATTATACAGTTTAGACTATTAAACCAAACAAGCATATTCAGTGTACAATGACAGTAAACATTAAAGGAAAGTGAAAATGTAAATTCTTGTGTTTTATTTGATGTAAACAGGACATTGATTTGAATACCATTGTATATGAAGTAGCATTTTTCCTTACCCAATTTTCCTCCTTTGTCATGAAATACCAGCGAGACCATTGAGCAAATTGGCTGAAGGTTTATATAAATGCAAGCACTGTCAGTATCTTATGTGTCTTGACTATTATTTGATTTATCCTGAAGTCATGCACTTATTAATATGTCTTCAAATTTATTCATTATGTTTTTAAAGCATTTTTTCACATAATGGAATTTCAAATATCTTTGTTTGTGACAATGGTCTACAATATGCAAGTTGTGAATTTATTTTCCCAAGAATGGAGATTCCAGCATATAAATACCACTCTCAGCAATCCATTATCTAAAGGGATAAGTAAATAAAGTTATACAAATTATGAAACAACAGGAAAACAATGTATTGCCAGCTCAAAACAAGATTGATGCTGAGCTTTGCTTGAAGACAGAAATATTAATTTCCAACCACTTTATTACCTTTTCAACTGCTTATGGTAATGAAAATGAAGACAAAATGGCCTACTTCATCAGTGCTGCTGCAGCTAGAATACATATCAAAAGTGAAATTAGCTTGACAAACAGCTCAACTAAAGAGCAATTTCTTTGGGAAGGAAGATATGTAACACTGGTTTATTAACACAGTTAACCACTTTCATCCTGTAAGAGAGGACTTCATCAGAATGAGCATAGTTAATCATTATAACATTTAAACAGTAGATTCAATAGTTGCATGACTTAAAACAAACCAGTAAATAAAGCAATACAATAAAATGATGTAAATAGTGGAAAAATACCTTAATAATTAATGAAAAAGCACAAAAACATATTTTAAAACATTTTTATAATACAGTTATTAAAATGTCTATTGTAAAACATCCGCGACACTTTGTTATAGTTTAGCCGGTCGCAACTTCAAGACATTATTTAAAGGGATGGTCTCATTTTAACTTGCTAATTCACTTGCATTTAATTTCACCTGCCAAAGCAGTTCACAATATTCTAATGTACACTCCCATTGAACTCCTCTAGGATTCTGCACCACTTGTTCAGGCACTAAAAATAGAATTTATTATTATTGTTGCACACTAATTTGTGCCAATATAGTGTGTTGGACTCTTTCTTCCCTTTGATATCATAGTAATGTTCTTGAATCCTTTTCTTTAAATGATGTTCAGTTTTACCAATATAAAAAGTATAGCACAGGTAACGAAATGCAAGATAGATCATCCCCTTACTTTTGCAATCATAATGTTTAATGAATCTAAACTTGTAGCTAGATGTCTTCAGAAAACAGTTTGAATATAAATTTACATTGTGGAGAGGTTCCATATTTCTTGGTGCCTACCATTGACAACATATCCCTTCCGAGATTCAAACATCCACTCCTTTCATATTATTCTTTAATGTTGAGTTCCTGATCACAAACAAAAATATTCCAGTTTTTCTCTATTAATGATTTAATGATGTAGCTTTTTGTCCTACATTTAATGCATATGTTGTTTTCATAACTTTTTATAGCACCTGATTTATCAATATTGCAATAATCATGGTATAATCCAGTCCCTAGGATGGACCTAAACTTATCTTGTTTGCCTGTGATAATTTCATTCATAATCTCAGTGAGCATATCAATAGGATACCCTCTTTCCATAAACAGTACATAAAAATTTCAATTCATCTTTAAATCACCATCATCATTAGAAATAATTCTATCCAAATGAACCATTTGTCCTTTAAGTATGCTCTTTCTTGTTTAAATGTATATATATATATATATATATATATATATATATATATATATATGGGTGTACTACACTAAACTGACATGACATAACACCGACAACCACAACACCGATACCACAAGAACGAAACCGCAAAAACACGAAAGTTCACATGCCCGACAAACCACAATCCCGACAGTTAACAAAACAAAAAGTTTGCTGTTCCACACAACACACACACAACACAAGCACACCAGCAACTTAAAAACCTACACCACACCTTACACACAACTATCTATGCACTAACCTTAACCCAAATCCCAAACCTAAGGTCCATCACTATCACACACTTACCTTACCCGCACCCTAACCCTAACTCACTTAATCCGCCCCTAACCCTCAAGTCCCTTATTATCACACACTTACCTTACCTGCACCCTAACCCTAAGTCCCTCACTATTGCACACTTACCTTACATGCACTCTAACCCTAAATCCTTCACTATTGCACACACACCTTACCCGCACCCTAACCCTAAATCCCTCACTATCGCACACTCACCTTACCCGCACCCTAACCCTAAATCCCTCACTATCGCACACTTACCGAGTCATGCTCATGTTTCCCATGTCTGTATTTTCGCTGTCGGGATTACAAGTTGTTGGTTATTTGCTCCATCGGTCTTCTGGCGTCGGTGATGTGATTGTCGATCTTCAGAGCTGTCAGTCTACCGTAGGGAACCTATATATATATATATATATATATATATATATATATATATATATATATATATATATAAAATTTAAATTTTCCCAATTCAAAATTCTTTATAATTAAAACATCCAAATAATTATTTACATCTGAAACACTATATGTAAATCTTAGAAAATCAGTAGTAGTATAAAACCAATGAATTGATGTATTTTACCTTTACAAATAATAAATATATAATGCAAAAAAACCCATAAAAAGGTTACAATGTAGTCATAAAATATAGATTTGAAAAGAAAATTTTGCTCCCAAACAACATGACAGCATCAGCATTGGGGAGGGGGGATCTAGAAGGTCCCATAGCAGTGCTGCTGACTTGCTTAAATAATCCCCCTCAAAATAAATAAAATTATTCATAAGTATAATTTTATAAACATTACTATGTTAACCTCTATTGGATAAGTTATCACAACTATAAAGTACTTCATTAAACCAGTCTAAACAAATATCATGAGGTATACATGAAAATAAATCAACAACATTCACAGTGACCAGTAACCAATCTTTATGAAATACTCTGTTTTAATATGTCCCCAAAAGTCTTAAGAATCTATTAGAATGCAAGGATGATTGAACCTAAACTGTTTTACATTTTTTTCCACGTAAAGTACCAATGGATGAGTTTTCAAACCACTGGCAGTGAATATAAGATGGCATGATGGGTCAATCAAATCCTTGTGGACCTTTGAAATGCCAAACATATTTGGAATAATCAGATTTTCAACATAGATAAGTTAAAAATATTATACTCATGTCATAAAGTTATTGAAATGTCTTCAAATGTTTTCATTATGTTTTTTTAAATAATTTTTTCACATCATAGAATTTCAAATATACTTATTTGTGACAATGGTGCACAAGATCCACAATATGTAAGTTGTGAATTTATTTTCCAAAGAATGGGGATTCCAGCATACAATGACCACTATCAGCAATCTGTTATCAAAAGGGATAAGTAAATAGAGTCATACAAACTATGAAAAAAATATGAAAACAATGCATTGCCAGCTCAAAGCAAGACTGATTCTGAGCTTTGCTTGAATACAGAAATATTAATTTACAACCATTTTGGTTATAGCCTCTTCAACTGCTTATGGGAAGGAAAATGAAGACCGAGTTTCCTACTTCATCATTGCTGCTGCAGATAGAATATATATCAAAAGTGAAATTAGCTTGGCAAAGAGCTCAACTAAAAAGAGCAAATCCTGTTATGATAAATCAGGTAGTGTATTATCTATACATCAGTGAGGAGAAGTTGATAGAATTCAAAACCCACACGATAACCATACCATCAAGAAACTGTTGTAATTAAATGGGCTGATGCCTTGAAATCACAAACAGCTGATACCACAGATGAGCAGATTATAATGTAGGAGAAGACATCTCTACAGATCTGCACTATTTTCATGTTAGAAATTTAAAGTGCTAATAAAATTACCTGACCTAAAAAGTCTACATCAAGGATTGACACAACTATCTAAGAGACTGATCCTGATTTATAGATCTGTTCTGAATGTGCATTGGTCCAGTCAGTGTTCTGATATCTGTGATGCTCCTGACTTACTAGATTGTGACATTATATTAAGTAATATTTCTACATTTCTGGCTGTGACTTCCTTTATCAATAGTGACTGTAAAGTTCTGTAAGTTGGAAGGCCTACTACAATGTCTAGAAGATGGTACTTGTTATGATAACAAGGATCAATAAATACAACTATTTATAACTATGTACATAACAAGGATCAATAAATACAGCAACTGTTTATAACTATGTACATAATCATTAAACCTTTTACATAGCGTAAACAATAAATAATTTTTTATAGCTTTCTCCAGTGTATGTCTGTTGCATAACAACTCTTTCATATTTAGTGATCATAATTATTCATCTCTGCCTTGTACATGAATGCATCTCTCATGCATCCAGCTACTGTATCTTGAACTACAGTATATTGACATCTATGAATGTATTTGTGATTGCCTTCTGACCCAGATGATGATGGAAAAGGGTATCTGGACAAGTTCAAATAAATAAATAAATTGCATATGTGATCCAATGTCATCTCATCTATTGCATGTTGAAAAACAAATTGTATTTCATGTGTCAACCTCACTCTAGTATTGCATAGTATAGTTAATAGTGTCTGTACTGGTATGTAGTTGTAATAGCATAAGTGCATGGATGTAATGTCTAAAATAAGAGTTTTGTTTTATGAAGCTGTACCTATAACACTAACAGGCATTTGGGGTATCACATGGTTATTCCTGATGCAGATATTATAAGTATGTTAATAAATGGGATAGATGCATATCGTGCACTGTGAGTTTGCCATCTGCCTTCATCTAGTAGGTTTATGACAAAACTGGAAGAACTCAAATGTCACCCTCCTCACTATACTTAGTGTTTACTTATTGTATACAACAATGTCTCCATAACAAACTAATCTTCTGTTCTTTTATACTAGTTAAGAAAGACAGTGCTGAAATGAAATCTAACAGTTTACTGTGAATGGCATGAGATTACAACTTAACATCCTAAACTTTATAGTCACTGTATGAGTGTGACTGTTCTGCTGTTTTTTTCATCTTCAATAAGAAATAGTTTGTTATTTTTATGATAATTAACTCTGCCTTATGGCTAAGATGGAAGCTGTGTTTGGATCCGAGTAAATGCTTTGTTGTTTCTGCTGTTTTTTTTTTTCATTCTCAGTAAGAAATAGTTTGCTATTTTTATGATAATTAGCATTGCTTCATAGTTAAAATGGAAGTTATGTTTACAAAGACATGCATCTGGAGCGTTTCTCCCTGGGCCTCCACTGAAAATTGGCTTTGTTCCAAGTCGGACTTTTTCCGGTAAACAACTGCTTTGTTGTTCATGACAGGATAATGGTCTGTATGTTACTTGGCCCAGAACTCTAACCAGTGGCCTATTAGAAATTGCTTTCTGTTTTCCTTTCTCTTTTTTGAGCTACTTTTCTGTTCTCAGAGTTCTAGAGCTCTTTCCTTATTCCACCCACTGAGACCTAATCAATAAATACTCCAAAAGTATAACTGGATGGTTGAGAATCATTACACATGAAGCCAGCATCTTGGAGTATCTTGGAGTACCTCGGAGTAGTGTATTGGATACTTTCAATAGTGTAACAAAATATAGGGACTGATGAATGCTCTGGTAGATAGGGGCAGAGCTTAGAAAATGTTGAGGTCAAGCATAAGTCAATACTTACATTTTCAATAAAAAAAGTTAATTATCATGGCTCAGATGAAGTTTTGTATTAAGTTATTGCATCAGTAGGCAGTTTTACTTAGCCACAAGAAAGCTTTTATGTGCTTTAAATTGTGGCAACACAAAGGTATACACAATGGGGGCACCCAGGACATTTGTAAGATTTTTTTTATCCAGTTCTAGCTGGAAATGTTTTGGTGAAAGTCCATTTCTCAGTGAGGATCCAATTTGTTTAACTTTTTGGGAACTTTCCAAATCCAAAACAGCTCTACAAAAATTAACAGGAATAACATGTAGAGTTGGAAAAAGCCCAGGTTGGGTGACACTTAAAAGCTGTTACTGAATCTGCTGAAGGTTTTTTTCTCTAAAGTTTTGATCAAGAATCTGTCTGAGCATTTTCCCTGAGATGTATTGACTTTGGACTTAATTATAATTAAGCAGGGAATCAGATGGACTCCCCTACATGGTGGTCTGTGGGACCTTGATCCCCATAAGAAACAGCCCACTTTCTATGTTTTTCACCAGATGTAATTTCATGTAATTTTGCTTGAGTAAATGGAATTCAGCAAAAAGTCTTAAGTCAGACAAACTGCTACCATGTACATGTTTTTCGTTACTTGTTCTATAATCTAAGGATAATTGGAGAACTTTTATGAAAATAAACTTTAAGTGCATGTTTGTATGATGGGCTCTCCCTAAGTTTTAATGTATTATCAAAGGTAAAAGGCAGCTTTGGTTTTTCATCTGTTATTCGTTGCATAAACATTTGGCAAAAATTCACTGCATGCAGTATGTAGTCAGTCAAAGTAAACATGTCTGTCTTATGATGGCAATGGAACTGAATGCAATAGCTAAATTAAAAGTTTCAAAAGGTTTGTGGTTTGAATCATATATAATGCCTATTTCATAGCTGTAATATATAATATTTGACACATATATGAATATCTTAAATGTGTTTCATGCTAATCACAATAACCACTCTTTTGCATCTATAATAGATTCTTTAGACTGCTTGAAATGCCCAGAAGATCAATGGCCTAATGAAAACCGTGATGCCTGTATCCCTAAAGTGATTGAGTTTCTATCCTATGAAGAGCCCTTGGGTACAACTCTAGCTGTCATTGCTCTGTTCATGACTCTGCTGAATGCTTCAGTCCTGGGGATTTTTATTAAACACAGAGACACGCCGATAGTCAAGGCCAACAACAGAGAGCTTAGCTACTTTCTTCTTTTGGGACTAATGCTGTGCTTTTTATGTTCTTTGATATTTATCGGTAATCCAACTGCAACAACATGCCTACTTCGGCAAATTATATTTGGCATAATATTTTCCATTAGTGTTTCTTTAGTTTTGGCTAAAACCATTATTGTGGTCATTGCTTTCAAAGCAGCAAGACCGGAGAGTAAATTGCAAAGACTCTTGGGACCAACTGTACCTAAGTTAGTAGTCTGTTTCTGTTCCCTTGGGCAATTTATTATATGTGTTGCTTGGATGTTGAGCAACCCTCCTTTTGTAGAATATAATGCAAAATATGCCAGCATGAAACTAATAATTGAGTGTAATGAACACAGTGTAACATTTTTCTATTGCATGCTGGGATATCTTGGCGGTTTAGCTGTTGTGTGTCTTGCTGTTGCTTTCTTGGTAAGAAATTTGCCAGCCACATTTAATGAAGCTAAATTCATTACCTTTAGCATGTTAGTGTTTGTCACTGTGTGGCTGTCCTTTATACCTGCATACCTGAGCACACAAGGGAAACACATGGTTGCAGTGGAGGTATTTGCAATCTTAGCCTCAAGTGCTGGATTACTCAGCTGTATATTTTTACCTAAATGTTACATTATTTTACTTCAGCCTCAGAAAAATACAAGGAAGCATTTAATGAGCACTGTTCGGTAAGAAAAAAATAGAATAGAAATAATTATATTGTTATATTTTAAATATTCAGCTATACTTAAATGGAAATGTGTTTGTCTTTAGATATTCACAGATACAGAAAGACTCTGATCTGTAATGTTGTATCCATCAAGTTTCTTTCAGGAGACCTCATGGTTGTCTGAAAGGCTATGTCAGATGTAACCTTTTAGTTTATTTACTTTGAGCATGCAGCTAAAGGTGTCATGACAAGATAAAGGAGCTTACTGTTAAAAACAGGCTAAATGCATTGCATACTGTCTCTCATTCCTCATGGAATAGGCCTTCCATTACAAACTTATTAAGTTCATGCATTAAAGTATTCTAAAGTAGGTTTGGTATATACATGGGAAATGAAATATGTGCATGAAGTTTGAGATCATAAGTTATGGATTTATTGCAGCAACTGTAAACAGTGTTTAAAGTCAGGTAACGTGTTCATATCTGTGCATTAAACTTGAAAAGTGTAAAAAGAATGCCAACAGCAGTCATCTGTTTGTCTAGGTATTCATTTCCTCATTTTAGTTTTTGACTTGCAATACTTGTGAAGTGAATTAGATTCCATGAGCTTGTCATGGGAAGAATTTTAGATTTTCTACATAGGGTTTGAATATGGATGTGAGGACTCTAGCTATCACAGTAGTGATGTGGTTAAATAAACTTAGGTTCATGGGTAAGTACTAGGTTTGTGGCCTATGTTACCTTTCAAAAGTATAGCCAAACACCCCATTAAAATTATAAGATATTTGCTGACCATTTGAGTATACTATGCTGCACCTCCTGCTATGTCTTTCCAGTTACCATCTACTTTTTATGTTGCTATGCTTGATATGCAGTGGGAGTTTATTCCAAAAAAAGAAAAAACATAGAATGGGCTGGGTTAAGCATTTATCATGCTAGCAGGTGTTGTTAATGCAACAGTGGACTTTAAGGTTTTTGGTGTAGGTAATCATAACACCATCACTTCTGTGTAGGTGAAGGAGATCAATGTGGGCAAGGTTTCTACAGCATGAAAAAACAGGAAAAGATCACCATGCAAGATCTAGCATGAAACAAAGTGTAAAGAGATGTTTTTTTTAAACTGCCAGAGTAGCTTAAATACTTTAGTCCTTTAGTTTTATTGATTAGAATTTTCTGTGGCGTTTCAAATTTGACTAGCTATTTTAAGAGTTGCATACCAAATAAGACACTGTATTCAACGTGAGGCCTACTGAGGGATGCATTGGAAAGAATGATAACTTTCTTGGCATTGGAGGAGTTATCTTCCATGATAAATATGCTAACTAGAGAAAAGATTTACTAACCATACTCTAAACATGAAGACTAAAAGTTAACTTGTTATCAGTATGCATACATACCCAGATGTCTAGTGAACATGTCAGTTTTGAGGAGAGCTTCACTAGTGTAGCATGAAACAAGTGTGCTCAATTTCACAAAATAAGAATACTGTATGTTTGGCTTTATGACTGAGCCCATGGTTATTACACCAGGAGTTGGTCTAATCAAGACTATACAGGTATATCTGGATGACAGATGGGAAGTTAACACAGCTCCTGTTTTTCAGTCATTACCAAACTTTGTCAACCATAGTTCCCTGGTCAATGCTTTCATATCCAAGACATTAACTTTAAAGGGGATGAAGCCCAGGACATAACCATACAGAACACAACTTGAAAGCTATTTTGTGTTTTAAAAATGTTTCCCTGGTCTTTACTGTATGGATTTTATCTGTGAGTCAGTTTGTAATCCAATAACTTACATAAGTGTTGACATTTAGCAGGGTGAAGTCACTGAAATGGTGTCTCACATTCTGGCCAGGTCTAGGTATGTAGTACAGTTAGTCAGTCCCTTTTTCCAGACCTTTCGCAAACCTTTCAATGAAACCTATCTGACTGGGTAGACACATTTTCCCTTCCACAAAATCAGACTGAATATAAGAAGGGTATAAACATTTCCTGGGATTCACAAAGTGATTATTTCAATGCAGGAACAGTGTAGCCATTCCTGCATGGAATATGGCCGAGGAGCGATCCAGCAAACAGCTGATCTGATGTGCATGAGTATGTTTACATTGTTCCTGCATAGATACAGCTGCAGAATGCTAATTACCTCATTTGCTGGTGAAAACCATGTAAATGAGGTGAATTAGCTATTCACCAAGCAGCCAGGTATCCGTGCAAGAACAGCGTTATTTGCAGAAATGTATTTGGTTACTAACCGGATACATTTCTTCAAATAACAAAATGGAGGCATGACAGCTTTCAAAAAAACATGTATTACAGTGTATAGGCATGCCAGTGGCTAAATATATGGCCATTGGCATGGAAAACTCTTTCTTTTTTATAAAAATCAACCTTTTTTTTTGGCCAATCTCAGCTGTTTAAGCATAGGGCAGCGGCACGCAAATGGGATTGGGCTGAAAAAAAAAAAGCGAAAACTTAATTTTAAGGGAAATCTGCATTTTGTCATTATAGTCTATGGCATGTAGAATGAAAACAATACCAGGGAACAGTGGTTGTCAAGGGAAAAGGTTCTGGTTAAGTGCAGTAACTATGGACTAAGGCAGTGGGGTATGCAAATGAGGGGAAATTTACTGAATCACAGACATCTTCTCAGTTGCAAACTCCACCTAACCATGTAGGTGCTCTAGGATGATGGTGTTACTGGGAGGAGCAACAGACATGAAAAGGGAGTTTGTAAGGCATGTTGTAAGCACATTGGATCCCAAAGGTGCAGAGATAAGCTTAGCTAAGCAAGGGGGTGTGTCTGAGGTGATATTGCTTTATTCCACGAACTGAGAAGTGTGTTTGCTCCCAAGGGAGGGCCATTTCTTACTGTTTACATAAGCTAAATGGATTTGCGTGGTGCTCACTTGGTCTAAAACAAAAAAAAAATGGAAATAGCAGGACTATATACATTTGGGAACCAGGTTTGCGCGGCGCACATCGGGGGTTAGAAGGGGAGGAAATGGGAAGGGGAAAAAGAAAAAAAGGAAAAATAGCAGAATTAAAACAATCAAGTACAAATAACATAGCTGACAGGTGGAATGCATCATAGTCAACCAATCATATAGGCAGCATCTGCAGCACAACAGTATAAAGTATGGAAAAACCTTACAGTCTGTTTTTTTCTCACAGTCTCTGTGCCACTGGTGTATACATGTGGGGGAATTTTAACTGGAAAAATGTTAGGGGCTGCCATTGCTTTAATACATCAGTATGTGCTAGAGGCTGACGGCGGAGAGGAGGATAATGCTGACAACTGCCACAGACCAAGGAGGAGGAGAAGAGTGTTCAGACCCAGAGTAACTTACCAGGGGCTACATGATCTGGAGATAGTAGAATGCTACAGGGTGGACAGAGACATACTTCAGCAAATCACTGAGCTGTGCCAGCCTCAACTCAGACCTAGAACCAACAGAGGGGAATCCATCTCAGTGGATACCAAGGTATGTGTAGGTTTATGAATTCTAGCTACAGGTACTTTCCAAAAACCTAATGGGGACATTATGGGGGTCTCACAGGCATCTGCATCCAGGGTACTCCACCAGTTCCTGGATGCCATGCTACCACATGCCGTTGAGCACATTTACTTCCCCAGCACCCATGAGGAGAGGACCAGCAATATGTGTCTCTTCCATTGTGTAGCAGAATAGCTGGAGGTACTGGGTGCCACAGACTGCAAGCACATCCACATCAAAGCACCACCCAGTGAACAGGATAGGGTCTACATAAACCTCAAGGGCTTCTCCTCCATCAACTGCCAGATCATGTGCAATGCCCAGGGCATTATCATGAATGTGTGTGCTGGCAGCCCTGGAAGCTATCATGACTCCCCCATCTGACATTAAGCACAGCTGTACCAGGCATTTGTCAGTGGGGACATCCCATATGGCCATCTGGTGGGGGATGCTGGCTATGAACTGGAGCCGTGGATGATGACTCCCATCAGGAATGCAATACACATCCACACAAGAACTCCATAATAAGGCACATGCACAAACCAGGATCATTATAGAGCATGTGTTTGGGATGCTCATGTCATGGTTCCGCTGCCTTGACATATCTGGTGGAGCCTTGCAGTACTGTCCAGCCACCTGTGAACATGTGTTCATAGTATGCGCCATGCTACACAATATGATCCTGTGGAAACAGCTGCAGCAGAAACAGCACAGGGAAGGGCTACACAACCCACCACTATTGCCAAGGTCCCCACAGGCACAGAGGGCTTCACAGGAGGAGGCCCCTGAGCCTGCTCCCATAGGCAGACAGAGGCATGCTCAGCATGCTCAGGCCTTGACAAAGAGGCAACGCATTGCACACACACTGACACTGTAGGGACCCCAGGGATTGACACCGCTCTCTGATTCGCACACGCAGTAAAATGGATGACACACACATTACATTACCTGTAACTTACCATGTATAGGCAGTGTACTGTCTGCATCCAACATAGGCAGTCTTCAAGCACTGTCCTCACAACTGCCACAAGCATAAGGTAAGTCAGTCTTCTTAACAATAAATAAATTGTTTAGTATGTTCTGCTAGCATATCTATGGTAATGCTGCATGCATGCAAGGAAATGGGGTGGCTTAGTGGGATAGCAGCACACAACTGACAGCTATGTGAGACACCAGGAAATGTTTGGCAAAAATGGCCTCCACACACTATGCAGTAGTACCCAAGGTGGCAAATCCCACTGCAGTAAATGTGTGGGGACAACTAACTGGGAGGTCATAGGTCACAGGCATGGATGTCAGGGTGGGAGTCCCATAACCACCCCTCACACCCACACAGCAAGTCAGCTGTAGAAAACCACAGAGAAATGTCTGGTAAAGACACACAAATGGTGACAATCTTGAATGAACCCCCTATAGACTCACACAGTGATAACACAGCAGGATCCACAGTTTCAGTAAGGCTATGAAGGGTAAAAAGTCTGAAACTCAAATGTATGCCAGCACAATCTGATGTGGGCTCTTTACTGATATGCATCTAGTCCCCAAGACAGGGCACAATAGTATGGTAAATGAAACCAAAATGTAAAGCAAATATCAGCACAGTCTGTGTAAATATGTAAAGTTGACAGGTGTACCCCCCCCCTTATACC
Source organism: Protopterus annectens (assembly GCF_019279795.1). Lineage (NCBI taxonomy): Eukaryota > Metazoa > Chordata > Ceratodontiformes > Protopteridae > Protopterus > Protopterus annectens. Next base: position 608,709,311 of record NC_056729.1, on the reverse strand, counting down.
CACACAAATGCAGTAACATGTATGTCTGCAGGGAAACAGAAGCATAGCACACATTGGCAGGGCTGTACCAATACACAGGAAAACATGCTGCCTGTCCACAATATGCAGGGGTCAATGAGCTATGTGTCTGTGTGGTTAATAGTGTCTGGATCTGGCCAGCACGTTCTCCTGGAAGTTGTCTTATAGTGTCCTAGGTACAGTGCTACCTTTGCAGGGCCATGTGCAGATAACTGCAGTGCCAACTGTTATGCATGTTAGTGACACCCACTGCTCTGCCACTGACATACCTGGAAGTCACAGTGCCATGTGGAAAGTACTACACATATTAGTGACATCTTGAAGGAGGTGTAGCAGAGGTGCCAAGGCTTTTGTGAATATAAGTGCTTTGTGGTACTGTTGCCAGTTTGCATTCTCAGTAATCCTTTTTTTTTCTTATGTTTGCTTTTATATATAATGGACATGCCTGTACAGTTGAATGCACTCTGTACCCACACCCATAACTCCCAACCTCTGACAAGGAGGACAAGGACAGAAATAAAAGTGGAACAAAGGCACAATGATAGGCATGTGTTGTAAATATCACCCTTACATACTGAGAAAGTTGGTAGGGTGAGGGGTTTGCAGTAGCCAGAATTGTGTGAAGGTTATGTATTCTGAAATAGTAATGTCTGTATTATTTTGTAACATCACACTTCAATTATATGTAACTAACTTGCCATAAAAAACAAACGTTTATGTAGAAAGGCTGAAACCTCTAGTCAAACACCTGGACAACCTGCCAAAAAATGTACAAGTTAGAGGTATGCCCACACAAGGATATAACATTTCAGGTTAGAAAGATACCACACAAGCAGGAAATCCCCAGCCAATATATCACCAGGTTGATTGACTATTTACACAGCCTTGTGTCATTACTAAACTGGCAGTAGCCACACCTCACAAATGGCCTTGTTGGGCAAGAATTTATATAGCTGCCCTCATAATATTGGTCTATGTATCATACAACTAGTATTCCTCCGGTAAAGCACTGTGATGATCTGAGGATGTCATGCACTAGGTAATGTCACAATACATTGCAGTTTCAGACTACAGATATGTCAGAAAATGTCTGCCAAACAAAACAAGTACTCTGAGGAAAGCCCTGTGTACTCTTGAGAGGTATGGCTGTAGCACACAAAACACTGGACTGGAGTACACCTATCTCTGGAATGGAGTCCCACTCTAACTATAGAAGGTCACACTGGGTATGCTCCTACACTTAGAGAATCACAGGACATGTTGGAACCCACATCAGAATATATGACTGCATTGTGTATATATGTCCATGCATACAGATAGCTATGTACACCTCAACAGTCCCCCCCCCCCACACACACACACAGACACATCAGACAGGCTTATCCTCAGCGATCTGTAGGTGGCCCATATGTGATATATCTGCATCTGTTGCATGAGATACACACATATATATATGGGCAACAGATAACATATGTCAAGCATACACACACATGGATGTGGGGAACTGAGAGACAGACAGTGATACAGAAAGAGATATGGGGACACAGACAGAGTGAGTCACACACATGGATACCCTGAATGGCATACAGTGATGTCTTGCTGTGGACAGCGGCATACCAGTTGTAAACAGTTGCATGTGCCAGCATAAAAGGAGAGCCCCATTGTGTAACAGTACTAAGGTTGGGTTTATAATATCACATCGTGTGTGTGTGTGTGTGTGCGTGTGTGTGTGTGTGTGTGTGTCTGTGTGTGTGTGTGTGTGTGTGTGTGTGTGTGTGTGTGTGTGTGTGTGTGTGTGTGTGTGTGTGTGTGTGTGTGTGTGTGTGTGTGTGTGTGTGTGTGTGTGTGTGTGTGTGTGTGTGTGTGTGTGTGTGTGTGTGTGTGTGTGTGGAGACTCTTCCCACTCAGTACACTTCACACTGCCTTACTTCACAAGATCTGCTGCTTTCACTCACTTTACAAGTACCATTGGACATTGATCACCCCTATAAGCTCTGTAGCCCATGTGATAATTGAGTAACACTATAGTACAAATAATTAGATAGCTAATCTCAATACTGGCAACTGTGCTTGTAAGTGAGACAGCTGTGTAGGTGTGAGTGAGGGAGTGTGTGTTTGTTTGTAGGTGAAACAGTTTTAGGCCATTCCCACCCACAACACTTCTCAGTGCCTCACTTTCCCTTATTGGCACCTTTGGCCAGTTGTCAGCCTAGTTAGCTCTGTAGTGTGTGTGATAACTGTGAAACACTATAGTACAAATCATTAGCTAGCCAGGGGTTCTAATCTCAGATCTGGCAAATGAGTGTGTGTGTATGTTTGTAAAAAGAAGTATTTTGATAAGTCTCCTACCCACTGCTCTACTTTATCAGTCCTGCTGATTTCATTCCTCTTGTCAGCACCTTTAGCCAATTGTCAGCCCAGTAAGCTCTGTAGCATGTGTGATAACTATGTACCACTATAGTACAAATCACTAGCTAGACAGGGGTCTAATCTCAGATCTGGCAAACGAGTGTATATGTGTAAGAAGAAGCATTTTTATAAGTCTCCAACCCACTGCCCTACTTTATCACTCCTGTTGATGGCATTCCTCTTACCAGCAACTTTGGCCAATTGTCAGCCCAGTAAGCTCTGTAGCTTATGTGATAACTGTGTAACACTACAGTACAAATAACTGGATAGGCAGGGGTCCTACTCTTAGATCTGGCAGATGTGTGTGGGCGTGTATGTTTGTAGTAAGAAATATTTTGATAAGTTTCCCACCCACTGGCCTATGTTATCAGTCATGCTGATGTCATTCCCCTTATCAGCACCTTTGGCCAGCTGTCAGCCCAATAAGCTCTGTAGCATGTGTGATAACTGTGTAATGCTATAGTATAAATAACTAGAACAGCAGGGGTTCTACTCTCATATCTAGCAAATGTGTGCATGAGTGTGTATGCTTGTAGGAAGAAGTGTTTTGATAAGTTTCCCACCCACTGGCCTACTTTATCAGTCATGCTGATGTCATCCCCCTTATCACTACCTTTGGCCAACTGTCAGCCCAATAAACTCTGTAGCATGTGTGATAACTGTGTAACACTATAGTAGAAATAACTAGATAAGCAGGGGGTCTACTCTCATATCTAGCAACTGTGTGTGTGTGTGTGTGTGTGTGTGTGTGTGTGTGTGTGTGTGTGTGTGTGTGTTGGTGAGAGTGTGTATGTTTGTAGGAAGAAATATTTTGATAAGTTTCCCACCCACTGGCCTAGTTTATCAGTCATGCTGATGTCACTCACCTTATAGGTTCATAGGTGTGTACTTGGCTAATGGCCCTGGTGCTGTTACAAGCCTAGGCCATATACGTGCTCTGCCATTGTGCCAGCTGACATTAGTTCCCAGTGCCTCCATCAAGTAGAACCACTGGAATGATCCCTGGGGTGAACTTTCTATTTCCCATCCACTCATCAAGATCTGTTTGGAACAGGGTCATCTAGGTGCTTTGTTTGACATGTATGGGAAGTCTCTTCCAGAGCATGTGCAGTCTCTGGCTGAGGAACCTGTCCCTCCAGCATGTTGTGTTGATTGTGGTAATGAGGTCAAGGTCCCGGCAGTGTGTGGTGCAGAGGGATTGGGATGTCTTTAGATGTAGCATTTCTAAAAGAGCTGGGTCAGACATGGCTTTGCAAGTCAAACAGAGATCACCTTTAAGTAGGTGATTTGAGACAGAGAATAGCTGGAGTCTTTTGAGTCTGTCTGTGTAGGACATGTCTTTAATGCTTAGGATCCTCTTTGTGAGGTACTTATGTGGCCTCTCTAGCTGTTGCAGGTGTCTAGTGAGGTCCATGACAAATGGGCCATTATACCTGATGATTGGTCTAACGAGGGAAAAGTACACAGAGATGATGACCTCTTTCTTCCTGAATGCAAAATCCTTGGTAATGAGATGTGCCACATAGAAGGATTTCCTGATCACAATGGCAATGTGGTGGTTAAAGGAGAAGTTGCTGTCAACCTGTGTCCCCAGATCTCTTATGATGCCTACAATGTTCAGTAGGCTCCCATCAATGTGGTACTTAGTGGGAACTGAGTTTTTACCTAAGGGGCTGATGATGCATTTTGTGGTGTTAAGCTTCAGACCATGGTTTCCACATCAGTCACTGCTCTCAGTGAGGCCTTTCTGTAGGATGTCTGCATCACTTGTGGAGTTAATGTTGGCACCCAGCCTGCAGTTGTCTGTGAACTTGGTCAGCCAGAGTTCCTTTGTGTTGGCCTGCACTCCTGAAAAGTAGATGCTGAACAAGAGACTACCCAGGAGTGATCCCTGTAGGGCTTCACTCGTGACTGGCTGGCAGTCTGACTTGGAGCTCGCTACTTTCACACTGTGTGTTCTATCTGTGAGCCAATTTGCAACCCCTCTAGTAATATAGGGGTTGATACCTAGTTTGGTGGGTTCATCAATAATTCTTGATTGAGGAATAGTATCAAGAGCCTTGGCCAGCTTGATGTAGGCTGTATGCAGTGCCTTACTGTCATACACAACCCTGGTGATTGACTCAAAGAAGTCAACCAGGTTGAGCAGGCATGACCTCCCTTTCGCAAAGCCAACTGTGTGGAGTCCAGAGTTAGGAGATTACCTACATGTTTGTTGATCAGGTCCCTGATGATGTGCTCCATAACTGTACATATCAGGCTCATCATGCTAATGGGCTGATAATTCCCAGGGTCTGTAGTTGCTACACCTTTATAGAGAGGGATGACTGTAGCAGTCCACCATTTAGGAGGGACAAAGCCTGAGATGAGGCTGTGACTGAACAGGGCACACAGATGTGGTGCCAGGTATCTTTGTAGTTCATGTAGAACACAGCCAGGGATAATTTTGGGTCCCATGGAAGCTGTATTTTTGCCCATAGACAATGCAGGTGCAACCTGGGCAGCAGTAATCCTGGGTGCTGGGCATTCTTCTGATATTTTGATTGTTCCCCTAGAGGGGTGAGAGGGGTAAAGCTGGCACTGAATGTGTTGGCAAGAATGTTGGCAATATCTGTTGGCTCAGTATAGGAGGTAGCATTGTGCAGTAACTCAGAACACTTCTGGGTATTACCATGGAGGTTCTTGATATAATTATCAAAGGCTTTGTGATTGTTGTCAATGTCTGCTGCAATTCTGCCATCATAGCTGGCTTTAGAGAATTTCATGAGGGATCTCAAGTTGTTGTTGAGGCTAATAAGGGAGTTTTACCACTCTTGGGACTCCACCTTCTTCTGCAACAGTTTCTTCCTTCTGTTGTACAGGTTATTAATGCAGCCAACCACCATATTGGCGTCCAGTGTCTGGAGGAGAGTGTCACTGTTCTATTGGGTATGGCTAGTTCCATGCATTGATGTACATGTTTGTACAGTGCCATTGTGCCTAATTTGGCAGGCATGCAGGTATTTTCTATAGACATGGGTGCTATGAAGTTAGCCACCACTGTTTTTAGGAGTCCAAAGTTAGCTTTGGAGAAGTTTTTCAAAGTGGTTACCTTTGCGGGGGTTGTGGGTGAAATGTGGATTTCCATGGTGATTACTTTATGGTTGGATCTTGGATTGACTACTGTTGTCAAACAATGGACCCATATGTTAGTAATCAACACAGGTCAAGGATGTTGCTTCCTCTACTGGGTGTCAGAATGAGTTGGTCCAGAGTATTGGAACTGATGAATTCCAGGAAGCGTTGGGCCAGTGTATTGGTGCTTGAGTATCTTTCCCAGTTGATGGAGGGGTAGTTGAAGTCTCCTAGTATGAGAGTGTTGGATTGGACCTTGATAAATTCCACGGTGTTGAGGAATGTGGATTAAGAGTCTAGGGACATGGATGGGGACCTATAGCAGGCTATGACCTGGATTGCACTATTACCCAATGTCAGTTCTACATGAAGTATCTCAGATGCATTATGCTGGGATACTAGTCTGGAGGTGTGCATATCTTTTTTTAACATGGAGACACTGTTGCCTTTGGAGCTGTAGTCCATGTTTTGGGGCTGACAGGCGTGGGATGAGTTATAGCATGGTAGTGCAGGGGTGATGTCTGCTGCTGTAAACCAGGTCTCCGTTACAGCACAAATGCCAATGTTCTCCATTTTGAAGAGTGCTTTGATTGGCTGCACCTCAAGATTTAGAAGTCTAGTGTTGAGCAGCATGACCCCTCAGATTTTATATATGTATAGTTGTTAAGGTGGTAATTTGAATTGGAGCACTGCCTAAAAAGGCACTATAGGGATGGAAAGACACTTAGCCAGTACCTGGAAACCCAGAGGTGACAGATGCAGGCCATCTCTGACAAGCCATCACAGTCTGTCAGTCATGTCATCCCAACCAGACAGATACTGGATCCCCTGAGAATGACACCAGACACTTAAGCCAATTGTTGAAGTCAATAATTTTTGTTTGTACAGCGGTATCACTGTAGGTGATGGTAGTATATTTCTTAGGGCTACTGTCATACCTGCCTGACCCACATAATCTGAGATCTCCATCATGTCTCTTTTCATGTCATCCAGGGAGGTGCATCTCAGGTCATTCACACACACATGGACAATGACAGAGTCATACTTGTAGTTGGTGTGGGGTGACATGACTGGGTGTGTTATGTGTTGGATTCTGGCACCTGGGACATCTGTGTGCCACACTATTGAGTCACCTATGATTACTGTATTAGGCAAGGTGGTTAGGCTCAGGGGTTTAGGTTGAGGGGTACACTGTGTAGGTGAGATATGTGTCCTGTGATTTGTGCTGTGTTGTGGTGGTTGAGAGGGTGTCTGACTTGGAGGTTTCTGCTGTTTGGGTAAATGTCTATTGAGTGCCTCTGTGAAGGTGGGTGTGCACCAGGTTAATGGGAAAAAGCACAGAGAGCTGCACTTTAACCATGCCAGGAGGGGTGGTCATAACTACTAAGTAATGGAGCTAATTCTGTGAGGAATGAGTACTGCTGATGGCTCTCAGTTGTGCTAGAATAATTTGAAGTGCAGGCGAGAAAGAACTAGCAAGATCTAATGGAAAAACTGAATTCAGAATTTCTGGCATCTGCGATAGTTTACCTCAGCTGTGCAGTTATCAGCACCTTTGGCCAGTTGTCATCCTAGAAAGCTCTGTAGCATGTGAGATAACTGTGTATAACTAGATCGGCAGGAGTTCTAATCTAAATAATGGCATGTGTGTTTGTGTGTGTGTGTGTGTGTGTGTGTGTGTGTGTGTGTGTGTGTGTGTGTGTGTGTATACATGTGTAGATGTGTACGTGTGTGTGTGCGTGTGTGCGTTTGTGCATGTGTGCATGTGTGCGCGTGTGCGCTCGCTCATGTGTTATACCATTTTGAGCTGTGTACCACCATGTAAACTTCCTTTCACCCTACTTTACTAGGCCTGCTGATGTCATTCACCTTAGAAGTACGTTGGGAGTAGGCAAAATAATGTAAGCTTTGTGGTGGGTCTGATAACTGTGTAACATCGCAGTACAAATCACTAGATAGGTATGGGTTCTAATCTCAGTACTGGCAACTGTTTGTGTGAGAATCATATACTGTGTGAGTTATACCATTTTGAGTTGTGTACCCCCCTGTAAACTTCCCATTGCCCTCCTTTACTAGGCCTCCTGATGTCATTCTCCTTAGAAGTACCTTGGGACTAGGTGAAATCATGTATGATCCATGGTGCATCTGATAACTGCATAACTCTATAGTAGTAATAACTAGATAGGTAGAGGTACTAATCTCAATACTAGCAACTGTGTGCTTGGGTTAAGATCATATGCTGTTTAGCTGATACCATTTTGATGTGTGTACCATCCAAATCTGTTTGCCACCTCCTGATGGAATTACATTATATAGCACAGTAACAGCATATGCCTTGCATGCAGCATGTTAAACCATTCTGTAGGTCATACCAGTCCTTTGTACAGATGTCTATAGAATATCCAGATGTTTGTAACCTATATGTGGTCTGTGTCACTTAACAATGCCCATGCATGTGATATTGTTGCCAAATCAGCCACAGTGAGTGTAGTGACACACATGCCAGCATCAGGTATCATACCTGACTGAAACATCATGCTGATACAAAGTCTGCTACACTATCACTTGTTCAGGCTTATAGGAGCAATACATGACTCCACATGCTATTTCTGGTGGGTTATCTCACCATCCATGAAGGCATTCAGAACATTATGTGTTGTAAGAGGTAGCGTATTATGTCCCATGCATATAATCTATGTGGGGCATATCACGTGTATGTAGTACTACAGTACATCAAAGTGGAAATGTATGTTTACTAATCTGTCTATTGCCAACTGCGTTTGTGTTACTGTGTGCACATCCTCTGTGTCAGTCCTTACTGTATGTAAGCAAAGGATATACCATTTTATTTCCCTGTTCCACCCAGTGAACTCAGAAATACATACCACAAGCCTGTCATACACAGTATCATGCATGCCCTCATCAACTGCATCAGGGTTGAGTATATAGGAAAGAAATGGCAGGGCCAACAGGTGTTGACAGGTGAATCTGTTGCAGTTAATGCATTGGCTATGCTCATGAGGGATCTGCTAACAGTCTGACAGTACTGCAGTAACATGTTCTGCATGTATGAGCCTGTGGTACTACACAATACTGAGCTGACATGTCTGAAGGCTACCTGTCTGTGACAAGGGGTATGTATGCAAGGTCACACTGTCTGATAACAATGTCCCTCACACACTGTTGCATGCATACACACCTGGTACATGTACATATAAAGCTGTACCTTGCCTTTGACATGGTCAGTGTATTCTCACTTTACCATACTTCCTCTTGGGAATGTCTGCAGGGCCACAGCCTGCAGACACACAGACACCTGGAACACAAACAGAATACATCATGTCAGACTACATTCACTCAGTGGTACTAACAGCAATAATGCATCCTGGCTAATAAGGTACATACACCTGTATGTGTACCCATAACAAATGCAAGCAGACAGCACCTTACATAGTATTACATAGCTACACTGTATATATTCACCCTGTGCATCAGACCCATATTAGCATGTCCCTGCATCGATGTTATGGATGACAGGGATGTGGCACAGGTATCATCATATGCACAGGGCATGGTGTGGGTTTGCCAGAGGGATAGGCTGGGCCATATGGTTGACATTATGTGTGTGTGTTTGGAGGGATATCCAATAGATGGGATGTGCAGAGGTTCTGTGTGTGTCTGGAGGTGACCTGCCTGTCATACAGATGTGTGTGTGTGTGTGTGTGTGTATGTATGCACACAATCACACCATGTGGCTGACCTACACAGTGGTATGTTGGACAGCTGTGGACCATACATGGCAGGGTGTCCAGTTCACCATTTCTGGCCACGGACACGGGAACTGGTAATGCCAGAGGGTATCACTGGCACCAGCAGGCTGAAGGCCAGATGCAGTATTGCTTCCTGATGGTGACTGCTGTCTGCTGGATCTATGCTCCTGATGGGACCAGCCAGGACCATGTGCCCATGACCTGCTCCATTGTGATGTGGACAGGCAACCTCACTTTGGTAGTGTAGTTGTCACTGCCACTACGGGAATGTGAAGGTGCACTGCCCCATAGACTCTCAGCTGTTGCTGCTGCTGACCTATGTCCATGTGGCCGATGTCCATCTCCCACCACATACTCTAGCACAGATATGCCACTGTTGAGGATTGCCAAGGTCTCAACCCACTGTCTATTCATGCCCTAAGTATTTTGACTTGGGGCCTCAACAAGGTCATGTATGTCACCACATAAATCAGGAAGAGTTGCATCCATAACCCTGAGTATTTGTCTGGTGTGGTGTTCACTATGTGCCTGTACATCCATGACAGCCTGAAACATGCATCTGGTGACACCTGCTGTGGCACTTGCGACAGCGGCTTGATGAGCAGCAGTCCTCCTGCAAGCACCCCTGTCCATCCACCTGTGTGTGACATTGCCTGCACTCTGGCTATGGCCAGTGTCTACACTCACACCTGCCATAGTCACCACAGAAGCCTATCCCATGCCACCACCTGCCTACTGTCCATCATCTGTGGTGACTGGTGACTGGGTATGTGTGGGCATTGTTACTGTGTGCAGGGATGGTGTGGACAAGAGTAGGATGTCAACCAATGGCCCAGATTCAGACCCCTGACAACCCCACCTGTACCTCACTATTCCTATCATCGTCAGAGTCTGCAGAGACAATAACATCAGTTTCCAAGCAGGAGGGCCAGGCGAACCCCATCGCCACATGTAAGGGGAAGACAACATATATACATTAATACCTGCACTTTGAGGTTGGCTGGTACACACACACGCATATGCACACACACACACACACACACACACACACACACACACACACACACACACACACACACACACACACACACACACGCAAACACACACACACACACACACACACACACACACACACACACACACACACACACACACACACACACATATACACATTACCCAAATGGTGACATGCATGCACACGGCCCTCAACATCATGCATTGCAGCCAGTTTTACTACATGTAACTAACAATATAGAACTCTGGGATAAATGAGTAGTAGTGTTAGTAGGTGAAGTCCCTTCCCCTGCATAGACTGCACCCATGTTCACATCATTGCTGTTCTCCTGTATAGCACAGTAGCAAGTACTACAGAACATACTTCACAACTGTACAGATGCTCACAGAATGTGTAGATGTCTTGCTCATAGGTTTGCTCTGTTTCTCATAACCCCTGTGTTTGTCTGGTACATAACTGGGATGATCTGAGGAGTGACGTCATGGATTAATGACATATATTTGAGTTTCAGACCACCAAACCAGTAGTAAATGTAAGGTCACACAATTCCTATTGCACCACCAACCTTCTAAGCTTACATTGGATATAATAAGTGTACACAACCCTGTTAACATGGCATGTTGTTGTAATATATAAGATGAGACTGCAATAATGCATTAAAATATATTACCAACCTTTCATGTGACACATGACCTGTGCAATCCAATTGATAAATAAATGTGTTATGTGTAAAATATAATGACTGAAATATGTACAATATGGTGGTTGCATAAGTGTGTACACTCATAAAATGATACTTTGTTGAAGCACCATGTAAGTGACTTACAGCATTCACTCTTCCTGGGAAGGTGTCTATCAGCATGGCATATCTTGACTTGGTATTATTTGGCCACTCTTCCTTGCATAGGTCACCCAACTCTGTCAGATTGCAAGGGCAGCTGATGTGCACAGCTCTCATCACATCACACTAGGATTTTGCTATCAGGTTTAGGTCTTTGGCTGGGCCAATCAATAACCATGAGTGTGTTCAGGTGGAGCCATTCTTAGGTAGCTTTGAATGTATACTTCGGGTCTTTGTCATGTTGAAGGCTGACACCCCTCCCCATCCTCAGCATTCTTGCTGATGCCTGATGGATGTGGGCCAGATGTCAGTGTTATTTTGAACTGTTCAGAATTCCCACTACCGTAACTACAGGCCCAGTTCCATTTTTAGAACAGCATCCCCACAGCAGGCCAATGCCACCAGCATAATTCATCATGAGGATGGTGGTCTTCAGGTGAAGAGAGGTGTTGCTTGTGTACCACATGTACCTTTTGGTATTGTGACTATGAGGTCAATCCATAGTCTCATTACACCATAACACATTTTCACACATGCATTTGGGAGACTTGATATGCTGTATTGCAAGGTGTATCCACCCCTGGATGCTTTTTGGTTTGTGGAAATGCTTCCATCTTCTGACCCTACTCCAGAGGCCAGACTTATGCAGAATATGGGAGATTGTTCTCACATGTAGTACACAATACCAGTACTTGCAAGAGATTCCTGCAACACCCTCAGTGTTGCTGTATGTCTCCTGGCAGCCTCTGTAACCAGGTTTGGACATGTATTTTTCATCAGTTTTGGAGGGATGTCAGGTTCTTTTCAACAGCACTGTTGTCCCATATTCAATCCACCTTTTGATGACTCTCTCTACTGTGTTCCATGGTGTATGCAATTCTGTGGTAATGTTGTTGTACCCTACTCCTGAGTGATACCTTTCAAATATGAGATCCCTTTGCTGCTTTGTAAACTGTCTGCAAGCCATGACTGTTCCTGTTGCAGGCAACTGAGCAAATGTCATGAATATCCTATTTGGACAGCAGACTGTTATTTGGTGTTACTCAGAGTGTCTTTACTTGATGGCATGTATGTACCCAAGCACACTGAATTCTGTCAGTAAATCATAAACTGCTACAATACAATATTATCTGAAGGTGTGCATATGTATGCATCCAGTTTATTGTAAGTTTTGTATACTCCATATTTAGTGCCCAACAGATTGGTTGGTTTTACAAGTGAATTGTTCATGTTATGGGTCACATTAAAGGCTGGAAAATGTGTGGACTGACATATTGTGGTCTCAGTTTATATATATCACAAACACCTGACATCTTAAAAGGGGTGTGTACACATTTCATATCCACTGTATAAGAGTAATGTTTCACACATGTCCCTACCTTAGGCTGTTTGTCCAGAAGTCTTGCATGACAGGTTGTGAGTTATGCTACAGGAATGTTACATTCTCTTCAGGTAGGCCTTGCAGTGACCCCTGTGATGCAATGCAGTTAACCCCACCACAAGAGAACCTGCACATAAAGCAATACAGCTATGAGTGACAGTTGTGCGCATGGTAACTTGCATGCCCTTCACATGCCTTGGGTATTGGCAAACTACAACAGAACAATTCCATACTCACCAGCTTCAGGCTGCTGTCCCATATGCAGACCAGAGGGACCTAGGCAGTTGTGGGAGAGAGGTATTGTCAGCAGACTCACATGTGGCATTGGTACAGGATGGATGCAGCATGTCTGCACATTTACAGTACAATCACCAATACTACACAATTTGCTGTCCTTCACCATAGATGTGCACTTCTGTTCATTAGAAAACCCCATCCACAACTGCAATCTGACTTGACATATGCATGTAGATACTCTACAGATACAAGTATGTCTGCTGCACTAGTCTAGTAATCTCCACTGGGCCCTTACCTGCATGCTCCTCGTCCATTGTCTGGGTGCCACCCACGTCCAGCATGTGGGGGTCTGTACCCTGATGTTGTACTGGGATGGGTGCCCTGAGGTTGCTGAGGAGTTCCTCAGTGGGTGCCAGTGGGGGCTGCATGACTGAGCCTCCACCTGTGGCTGTGTGGTCTCTGGTCATGGCAGAAGCCCTTTGCCAGACATGGCATATGAGTTCAGTTGCACAATGCTGGACCTGCTCGTATGTACATGCGTGCAGGCCAACATCGTTTACCCTTTGGACAAGGTCATCCCACATGGTGGTCCTCTCCCACAGATATTGCTGGCTTTGGCCAAACAGCAATGCATGGTGCTATAGTATGGCTTCGATGATAATGATTGTTTCAGCCACTGAAAATGTTGCCCTTCTCTGATATGACATTGCACCTGGAAGACATAAACAGGAAAACACATCACAGGACCTCATACATTTGGCAACAGTATGTACAGAACCTGCACATGTACATTGAATACCAGTATCCACCACTCAAGACCACACCATACCCATGTAATCTATCAGCACAGTATCAGCTTGCATTGTACTCCTGGTCCTAATGTGTCATATTCCCCCCAATGAGGGCCAGTTAATTGCATAATCTTCTGTTTTTCATTCAGGTCTGTGTAGATGGATGACATTGGCCTTCTTCCATGTGGATGGGGTGTGGATGGTGCCGAGGCTTGGTGTGACTACAGTGTGTAATGCAGCTGGGAGCACATTCCTGAGTTCATGTAAGATGCGGACAGGGATGTTATCATGTCCCATGGATACTTACATTTGTTGCCTTTCAGTAGGCAATATGTACTTGCTCACTGGCGATGAGGGGAGGGGTGTGGGTGCTGTGCATACCCACTTATAGTGATGATGAGCCAGGGTGGTGATGTTTGCCCAAACCCTATCTGCAATAGGGTGGCTATAGCTATGTTGTGTCTGCATGCAGTCTGATTGACCACCTTTACAGGATGGGTTGGTTTGTTGCCTCTGAGATTGCAGGTATATGGGAAAATGGCCTTGTAACTGGCCTTGGTGGATGTTTCCAATTTATTCTCATAGTTAGCCTTACAGTAATCCACCTGTGACCTTATATACCTGTTCAGATAATGCCTGACTTGATGCCAGGTTGGTGCCTGCCCCTTGTTTGTCCTGTACAGCCGATATAAGGGATCAAGTCTGTGGTTTGTGTATTGCTGCTGTCCAGCAAAGGGGATTACTCTACTTTGGTGGAGGCAGGTTTTACAAGTAAGGTACTAATGAGTCCATACAGTTATGTAGGTGTTCATATAGCTGTTTGTAGTAGGCATGGACACAAAGTCATGACACAGTTAGACACCTCTCCAATTTCAAACTGATAATCATGCTTATTGTAGTACCCATGGCTGTATCAGGGCAATGCAACAACCAGTATCTGTAGAAATGTCACTCTGTTGGATACACAGTAACTAAGATTACACACATATACAATATGTACATCTTAATTAACTGACATTTTGCATCCCATGTCTGTTGTTATGAGGTGACCAGATACTCATACTGATATGTGCACAGGTAATACCTGATATACGTTTCTGTTCTATGTCAGTATGGCAACTGTATTCACACTCTTGCTGCACAGTCAACCCTCTCAACCCATTAAAGCAGGACATCTGTAGGACTCCACACATACATGGGGGGGGGGGCAATAGGACAAAATTAATGGCACTGTCTTAATATTTCTGTAACCCACTTGAATCACTTGATAGCACAGTAGCCTTTGTATTGACAAGCATACCCTGGAGGACATACAACACTTTATATGGCAGGAAGAGAAGAGAAAGGCTAGGAGTGCAATAGTGAGGGTAAGAACTTTTAATGTTGGCAGTATTACTGGTATGGGGACAGAGCTAGCTGATATGATGGCCAGGGGAAGGTTGATATATTGTGTGTGCAAGAGACCAGATAGAAGGGGGGTATGGCTAGGTGTATGGGAATTAAGTCACAATTGTGCTATCATGGTGTGATTGTGATGAGAAAGGGGGTAGGGGTTATCCTGAAGGAACTGTATGCTAAGACTGTCTTTGGAGGACGAAATGAGTGTCTGATAGAGTGATGTTTATGAAGCTGGAAACTGATGGTGTAATGATGACTGTTGTTAGTGCATACGTTATGCAAGTTGTTTGTGTGATGGATGAGAAATAGCGATGACTGTACCTAAGGGTGACAGAGTGGTGATTGCAGAAGATTTCAATGGGCATGTTGGTGAAGGGAACAGCCTGGATGAGGAAGTGATGGGTGTGTATGGTGTTAAGCAAAGGAATTCAGATGTTTGAGATGGTAGTAGATTTTGCAAAAAGGATGGACATGGCTGTGGTGAATACATACTATAACATGAGGATAGGGTGATATACAAGAGTGGAGGAAGATGCACAGAGGTTGAATATATCCAATGTAGGAAGGCCAGTTTGAAGGAGATTGGAGACTGTAAAGTGGTGACAGGGAAAAGTATATTTAGGCACCATAGAATTTTGATTTGTAAGATGACATTGGTGATCAAGAAGAGGAGGAGTGTGTCGGCAGCACCAAGGATCAAAAGGTGGGAACTGGAAATGGTGATTGTTAGGTGGAGTTCAGGGAAGAGATAAGACAGGCACTGGGTGGCAGTGACGATTTACCAAATATCTGGGTAGGTACAGCAGAGCTAGTAAGGGAGACAGCAAGAAAGGTGCTTGGTGTGACATGTGGATGGAGGAAGGAGTACAAGGAGACCTAGTGGTGGACTGAGGAAGTATAGGATAGTATACAGAGAAAGAGTTTGGGGAAGCAGGCATGGGATTGTCAGAGAATATGAACAAAGTAGACATGAGTATAAGGAGATGAGGTGGATGGCAAAGAGAGAGGTGGCAAGGCCTAAGGATGAGGCATATGAAGAGTTGTATGACAGGTTGGACACAAAGGAGGAATGAAAGGACTTGTACCGATTGGCTAGACAGAGGGATTGAGCTAGGAAAGATATGCAGCAAATAAGAGTGATAAAGGATAATGAGAGAAACATACTCACAAGTGAGGGGAGTGTGCTGAGCAGATGAACAGAGTACTTTGAGATGCTGATGAATGAGGAGAATGAGACAGAGAAGGCTGGATGATGTGGGTATGGTGTATCAAAATGTGCAATGACGTATGAAGGAGAAAGTAAGGATAGCTATGAAGAGGATGAATACTGGAAAGCCTGTTGGTCTGCATGACATTTCTGTGGAAGCCTGAAGGTGTTTGGGGGAAATGGAAGTGGTGTTTTAACCAGATTGTTTAATGATATCTTGGAAAGTGAGAGGTTGCATGAGGAGTGGAGAGAAAGTGTTTGGGTACCGTTTTAAGAATAGGGCTGATGTGCAGAGCTATAGTAACTACAGAGAGATAACATTGATCAGTCACAGCATGAAGTTATGGGAAAGACACGTGGCAGTTAGTTTAAGCAGGGAGCTGACATTATGGGAATGACAAGTGGCAGTTAGGTTAAGCAGGGAGCTGATGAGTAGTGGTAAGCAGTATGGGGTCATGCCAGGAAAGAGCACTACAGATGCGATGTTTGCTCTGAGAGTGTTGGAGAAGTATGGTGGAGGTTGGGAGGTGCTTTGTGTCTTTCTGGACTTAGAGAAAGCTTATGACAGAGTGCCTAGAGAGGAGTTGTGGCATTGTGTGAGGAAGTCATGAGTGGCAGAGATATATGTAAGAGTGGTACAGGATATGTAGAAGCGTGGTGTGACAGTGGTGAGGTCTGTGGTTGGAGTGACAGATGTGTTTAAGGTGGAGGTGGGATGACCTCAAGGATCAGCTGTGAGCCCTTCCTTATTTGCAATGGTGATGGACAGGTTGACAGACAAGATCATACAGGAGTCCCTGTTGACTATGAAGTTTGCAGATGACATTGTTAACTGTATTGAGAGTAGGGAACAGATTTAGGAGAACCTGGAGAGGGGGGGGTATGCTCTAAAGAGGAGAGGAATGAAGGTCAGCAGGACTATGACAGAATATCTGTGTGTTAATGAGAGGAAGGGTAGAGGAATGTTGAGGATGCAGGGAGTAGCATTGGCAAAGATGGATGTGTTGAAATGATTGGGATCAACATTTCAGAGTAATGATGACTGTGGAGGACAGGTGTAGAAGAGAGTACAGGCAGGATGGAGAAGAGTGTCAGGAGTGATTTGTGAGAGACGAGTACCAGTAAAAGTGAAAGGGAAGGTCTATAAGAGGGTAGTCAGACTAGCTATGTTATATAGGTTGAAGACAGTGGCATTGACAAAAAGGCAGGAGACAGAGCTGGATGTGGTAGAGTTACAGGTGTTAGGATTTGGACTGGGTGTGACAAGGGTGCACAGGATTAGCAATGTGTATATGAGACGGTCAGCCCATATTGGTAGGTTTTGAGACTACGTTGGAGAGGCAAGATTACTTTGGCTTGGACATGTGCTGAGGAGGGATGCCGAGTATATTGGTAAAAGGATGGTAAAGATGTAGCTGCCAGCTAAGAGGAAATGAGGAATGCCTCAGATAATGTTCTGGAAGTAGTGAGAGAGGACATGCAGGAGCTTGGTGTGACGGAACAAGATGCAGAGGACAGGCAGAAATGGCAACAGATGATCCACTGTGGTGACCCCTAATGGAAACAGCCAGAGGAAAAAAGAATGAGATGTTGTAATGTCAGTCTTCACAGATTTGCCAAGGATTTGGTAAACATAACACAACTCTATGAGTAAATGACTACACATATAAGGCACACATATGGTCAGTGTGGATAACAATGGAAAGTTACATAGTATGAACTCAGTATATCACATACAGTTCAACACACACATCTGCAACAGTACTTTACTATGCAAATACCATGTATAAGTCTCTCACATGTCTGAGACAAACAAGTATATCATAGTTCTATTCACAAGTAAGATATGTATATGTATGACATCCCAGTAGCTAGCCTAGCATTGTCACAGCCAGTATTGTTCAACACACACTCCAGTAGTAGTCATATGTGATCCATTCTTTCGTGGGGTGACTCAGCGGCCTGACCTATGATCTATGTTACTGCAGACAGATCCAGATGCTACTATGGTCATCAGTTCTGATCATAGGTTCATAGGTTCATACTAGGCTATCTGCCCAAGGGCATTTATAAGCCTAGCCCATAGTTATGTGGCTTTCGCCACCCCTTTAGTTTGAATAAAAACTATGCCTATCATTTTTCTGTGCCTCTGTCAAGCAGTGACACTGAAGTAATCCCTGTATATTATCTCTGCATCCCATCCATTGGTCAAAGATCCTCTTGAACACAAGGTGCCTCAGCCTCTCATGCCTCATGTACCGGTTTTTTTCCAGCAGTCATAGGGAGGTGATGAATCTGTCCTCCAGCATGCCAGCTATTTATAACTGTCAAGTCAAGTTAGTCTCCTCTTTCTTGGTTCTGAGGGTGGGGGGATCTAGATTTTTCAGTACAGCAAGTCTTGTTGAAACATATATGTTAAACTTCCTATTTCCCATTCTTACATACCCCCTACTGCAGTCCATTACATGCTTCCTTGTTTGACATACCTTTTTTCACCAAGTGTAGATGGTTATATCCTGCTGTTTTTTTTTCTCAATGTCTCTCTCTCTCTCTCTCTCTCTCTCTCTCTCTCTCTCATGGATGTCGGGTGTGCATCTGTTTTGCATAGGCAGCAGCTTGCCTTTTGTAGGTAATGTTCGTAAGCAGCTGATGGCCTGTGCACCAGTTGGTGCCCCCACTTGCTAACTGCATGCAGAAAAGCTGTGTTGTTATTCATATAGCCAATGGCATGGCAACACAATCCTATAATTGAGTACTTCAGTGGGCATTGGCCTTTTTCCTTGCCTGTGAAGGGGACTTCATGGAAGTGTGTGAACAACAGCATCACATAAGGTATTTGGAAATACCTCTTACAACCAAATCTGTGGAGACAGGTCTACAAAATGGGGGAGAATGTTCCAGACATAGAGACAGAATGTAAGTATTGCTGTTATACATTTGGATTAATGCTAGTCTAACAGGGTTTGTGTGGACATGGAGTTTCAGCATGGTTTTAACTCTGACAGTATTATGTGTTTGACATAACTCTCAACTATAGGGCTTTCCATAGAATGGCCAGAGTTTGGACTCCTATGTTTGGTCTGTTCCTCAGACATTTTTTGTCTTTGGAAAATCAGTAGCATACTCTGGGGATTGCAGTTAGTAACTAACATCCATTTGTGTTTCTGCTCTCATATCCTTCAGAAAAGATATGTTACAACTAACCCTGTTACACCAGCAACTTTCTCAATTTATAACAGCAATATTTTAAATATGCCCCCGTTTTTGGGCCTCTGTCCTACAATTGTCAGACTTTGTCCAGATGTCATGCAGTAAGAGGTTGATAGGTATGGTATATGATTATTTAGTGCCTACATTCCTGATATCATCAAAGTGACAGTTATGTGGAAGAGACCTTATATATGAGTGGAAAGCCTGGACAGTCTGTGTGACTCTGTACAACTGAGATGTCTGTGTATTTCTGGCAATTGTTGACAGACTGTCAGGATTGTTTAGCAGTGTAGTGTGTCAATGTTATTTGGCCTGTGTAGGGAGGGGGTGGGTGTATGTGTTGTGGCTGCTTTTCTAGCTGTTTGTGCATGTTGCTCCTGTTTCTGGTGGTCTATTGGCTGCATATGTTTGTAGGGGCAGACTGCAACATGTTCCATACCATGGTCAGCTATCATACTACACTGTGAATTTGGGCCAAGTATATGTAGGGGTAGTGTGTAAGTGGCAAACATGTTGAGATGTTTTTGTTTGCACAGTCCTTATACTGTACTGTTCTTTTGGCTTACTGGTATGTTACTGTGACTGTGGTGAAATTGGTTGTGGGTATGCACTTTCACACTGGTGTCTGTTTTTCAGTGCTTTTACATACCTGTAGTGCCTGATATATTTGCCAATACATGTGTAATTCCCCATAGCAGATTTGGGTTAGTTTTGGGTCAGTATGACTGTAGTTTGGACAGTGCTTGGTGACATGCCTAGCAGCTGAATGTAGTTTCCCTAATGTGATGTTATGTCCAGATATTTGTAGGATGTGCTGTTGCCTGCCCCCCATAAGTGTTGTGTATTTCTGAAACATCAGTGGGATGATGTGAAGATTTCAGTCAATAACTAGTGAGAAGTAACTGAGTGTTGGACCTGTGCTATTTCAGTCAATATATGTTAGGACAGATATGAGGGTGTTACTGCATCAACTGTGTCAGCTTATCTACTCCAGTATTTCCGATATGTCCCTATTTTCATTCCTTTCTCCTTCCTCTTTGCCAGGCTTGGTCCAGATTCATTGCACTAAGGGTTCTGAGCCTACCTCTCGACTGTCTGGATTGTTGCAGTATGTCCAGGTCTATTACATATATTTTTGGTCTTTTCCACAAATTTATTATTATTATATTCCTGGTAAATCACTGTGATGATCTGCAGATTTATGACAATAAATGACATACATTTCAGTTTCAGAACTCACATCCTTCTGAACATGTATGCTGAAACAAACCCTGTCACTGGCAACATTCTACATTTATAAGAGCAATATTTAAAATACGTCCCTAGTTTGGGCCCATTGTCTCCCATTTGGACAGCCTTTGGCCAAATATCTTGCACTGAGAGGTATGACTCCACTACATGTTATGAGCATATATATGCATATATATTTTAATATATTTAGTTATATATATATATATATATGTATATTTTTTTTTTATTTTATTTAACATTTGTTGACTAGGAAAGTCCAACTAGAATATAGCCTATTTTCAGCAGAGGCCATGGGGGAAACACTCCAGATGCATGATTTAGAATGTGGAAAGAAACTGGAGTACCCAGAAAAAAAAACACACAGATGCATGGGAGAACATGCAAACACCACACAGAAGGCACCCCAGCCAAGAATCAAACCAGAGAACCTCTTGTTGTGAAGCAACAATGTTAACTGGTGCGCCCCTGCATCAGTGGAAATGATTGTGATGGTCTATCAGCTGATTATGTTTGTAGGGGCAGACTGAGACATTTATATATTTTATGTGTATATCTCTATTTATGTTGAGTTAAGTCTTTTGGCTTTTCCCGGTTAGGGGTCGCCACAGCGGAACTCTGGTCTGCTAATGATTGGTAGTTGATTTCTTACGTGCCGAGTTACCAGCCCTGATGCGCAACCTTCAACGAAGTTACGCCCATTCACGCATGTCTCCACGCAGAAGACGCTCTAGCCGAGAATCGAACCGGACAGCATATTACTGTGAGGCGACAATGCTACCGCAGCACCATATCTCTATTTATATTATGTATATATTTTTCCATATATATGCATCTGCATACATATCTACATGTGTATATGTCTAAATACAAAACCTGACTGATTCTGCAGACTCTTTTCCCTACCTTTGATTGACTCTACTGCATATGTTTGAAAAAGCATCAACAGTCCTTATACCTCAAATGGTGTAGTGATGCATTGTTCTGACTATGGTGTACAAGGCCCTGGATTCAAGCCTTTGCAGTGCAGGTTATCTTGTTGCTAGGCAGAACAGTGGCTGATGGAAACAAAAGAGATTAAAGCAGTTTTAAGCAGTTGTAAGTGGGTTTGCATGATGATAAGCGATACCAACACACGGTTAAACGTATAGATGCTTAATCTGTTTTGGCTTCACTTAGTGATGTTTACCAGTGTGCACATCCACTTAGCTGAACTACCTGCTGCTTAGCATTCATGTCTGAGCAATGATTAAACCTGCTAAGCATAGCGGAGCATTGCTAACTATTCACAGTTAATTCTTATAAAATATATTTTATATATATTTCTATATTATATTATATTATATTATTATAATAATATTATGATATTATATCCTTATAATATTATTGTCATATCATATTATATTTTGATATATATTTTTATATAACTGTTATAACATATAAAATGTTCTTCCATTACAGCAGCAAGAGGTGTAACTATACTGTATGGAACACGTATACATGGATGGTTTCATATGTTATATGCACTCACACTTCAATTTTACACAAGCTACACTATCCTGTGTGACAAAAATAAGTTACCACATGTTTTAATATGAAAATATTACTTTTAACACTACATAATGACATACATTTCAGTTTCAGACATTTATCCTTCAGAACATTCATGCTAATTCATAACTTGTTTTCTATCAACTTTCTGTCTGTCCTCTGTGCAAATGGGATGACACTCAGGCTGTGGTTGACTACACTGCTGAATGGGTCTGACAGCCCATGCCTGTGTTCATGTAGGATGCAGCCAGGAATGGTATGAGGCCTATGGAGACCTCTGTGTGTTGCCTTTGAGAGGGCATTAGAGACCTGCTTCCTGATCATGAGGGGAGGGTGGGGCACATGCTGTACATGCATATGTGTACCTATGGGGGAGACATGGGGGTGAAGTTTACACTTTACCTGTCTGCAGCAGGTTGCCTATATCTATGTCATATGTGTATGTGGTGTTATTGACCACTACTACAGAGCAGATAGGTGTATTGCCTCTGGAATTGTGGACACATGTCTGGAAGACATAATGATTGGCCTTGGTGGATGCATCCAGTTTGCACTCAAAGACAGCCTTAATGTACATCACCTGTGACCTTATTTGCTTGTGCAGAACAAGGTCACATTGCTGCCAGTGTGGTACCTGTTCCTTCTTGGCCCATCCTGCGACTATTTCCACCTATGATGATAGTTGTGTATTGCTGCTGTCCATCACAGGTGTTCAGCCTACCTTGAGGGGGTCGATGTTGTCCTGTCAGGTATTGCTGAGGCCATATAGCTAAGTAGGTGCCCGCATAGTATTGTGGTGTGGGTCTGGACACTGTTGCTAGTTCCAACATATGGGATGTCCTTCATGTGGGCTTGGCCTGTGCAGGGCACATTACAGAGGTGTGTGGGCTACAGTTTCGCAGACAGTAGGTGGGAATACTTCACAGGACAGGACATGTGGACACAGCCCAAAAACATGTGGGACAAAGGTCCAGATTTCAGCACAGATTGTATGTCATTAGTGCTGTTATACTCATTGAGGGTTGCTAGACTGACACGGTTCATATGGACATGCATTAACTTTGTGACCTGACATCTGACAGTGATATGCATCTGACATACCTCTCAACTGGCATGTTGTCCCCAGAGTGGCCAGAGGTTTGCCTGTTATGTTTGGTCAGTTCCCAAAACAATGTCATTTTTTTGTGGGGTCAGTATGATAATTTGAAGATTGTAGTCACTAACCGTTGGCATCCATTGGTGTTCCAGACATCATATCCTTCAGGGATGTTATGTTACAACAACAACGCATGTAACACCAGCTAGTGTTTAAGTTTGTAACACCATTATGTGTGATATGTCCCTCTTTATGTCCCCCTATCCCTCAAGTACGCAATACATTCTCCTGATGTCCTGCACTACGAGTTGCAGAGGTATGGTATATCATTAATTACCGACTGCACTCCAGTTATCATCCCGGTAACTTAGCAGTCTCCTGGCCATGGTATGCGGCAGTGGCCAGGATTATGGTTCCACACCCTGGAAATTCTGTGGAAATCTGTACATATGACAGTTATGTATGTCTGGCCATTGTGAACAGACTGCCAGGATTGTGTAGGAGTGTTGTGTGTAGATGTTTGTTGCGCTGGGTAGGGAGAGTAGCAGATGTGAGTGCCATACATCCTTTACCTATCTGACTGTGCATGCTGCTATGGCTGCTGGTGGTCTATCAGGTCTGTATACCTGTAGGGGCAGACTGTGAAATGTCCTGCAACTCCTGAGGGTGGGAGGATGGTATAATGGTTTGGGTGTTTACCTTGCAGACACAAGGTGCAAAGTTTTATTCTCACATGGGGTAACTGGCTAGGCTTAAAATAGCCCAAAAGGGCAGTTAGCCTAGTACTAATCTAAGAAGAAATCCTTAGGAGTTTCAGTACACTGTGATTTTGGCCAGTATATGTCAGTGTTGTGTGTGACTGTCAATCAGGATGTTTGTACAGACAGTCATTATATTCTGGAGTTCATTTTGGGTACTGGCATGTTGCTGTGACTGTGGTGCAATGTGTTTGGGTGGACATTTTTAAACCACTATCTGCTTTTCACTACAGTTCCTTCCCTGTAGTGCATGCTATATTTGAATATACATGGGTAGTTGCCCAGAGCTGATTTGAGGGAGTGTCGTGTTAGTCTTACTGTGCTTCATAAGGTGCTGGGTGACATGTTTAGCAGGTAAAAGGGGATTTCCATTCTGTTACGTGACTGTGATCATGCCTCTACACTGCCCAGAGGCCTAGAAACTGTCCAGATGTGTGGCTCATATGTTTGGTCTGTTCCCCACATAGTCATTGTCCTTGGCTAATCAGTAGGATACTCTGGGGAATGCAGTCAGTACATGCTAGCATCCAATGTTGTTACTGACTTAATATCCCTTAGAAAAGATATGTGACAACAAACACAGTAATACCACCAGCAACTGTCTACATTTATAACAGCAACATGTCCAATATGCCCCTGTGTTTGGGCCTCTGTCCCCCAATTATGCCAGGCTTTGCCCAGATGTCATGCTCTAAGAGGTTCAGAGGTATGTAGTATTATTATTTATTGTCTTCATTCCTGTTACCATCCCAGTGATGTCATAGACCCCCAGACATGTAACAAAGAAGCAGCCATAGATATGAGTCCTTTACCTATACATTATGTGGTAAACTGTACATTTGAGAAGTCTGAGTATGTCTAGCTATTGTTAACAGACTGTCAGGATTGTGTAGCAGTGTAGTGTGTATGTGTTATTTGGGCTGTGTAGGAAGGGAGGTGCATGTGAGTGTCATGGGCCATTTCTATCTGACTGTGCTTGCTGCTCCAGTTTCTGGTTCCCTATCACATGTATATGTTTGTATGGGCAGACTGTGACATGTCCCATAACAGCTCAAGATTCCCAGTACAATGGGACTTGGGGCAGTACATGTAGGGGTAATGTGTGAGTGGCAAATGGGATATTGTTACTCACACAGTCATTATACTGTAGTGTTAAGTTTGCTAACTGGTATGCCGCTGTGACTGTTTTGCAATTGGTTGTGGGTATGCACTTTCACACCAGTGTCTGTTTTCCACTAGTGTTACATCCCTGTAGTGCCTTTTATATTTGCAAATGCATGTGTGCAGCCCCAGAGCTTGATTTGGGTAGTGTTATGTCAATCTGATTGTAGTTTGGATGTTGCTTATTAGCCAAGTGTAGTTCCTTAATGTGTTACATCCACACATTCGTAGGATGTCCTGTTGTCTGGCTGATATCATTGGTTTTGTCCCCATAACTGTTATGGGTTCCTGACACATCAGTGGGATGATGTGGAGATTGAGGTCACTAACTAATGAGAAGCAACTGAGTTGCAGACTTGTGATATTTCAGTCAATATATGTTATATACAGTGTTACTAGATCAACTTTCTCAGCTTATCTACTCACGTATTTTAGATATGTCGCTAATTTCATGCCTTTGTCCCCCCACTTTCCCAGGCTTGGTCCAGATTCATTGCACTAAGCGGTTCTGAGCATACCTCTCCTCTGCCAGGATTTTCACAGAATGTCCAGATGTTTGGCCCACACTTTTGTTCTTTTCCACAATTTATTTGTAATTGTCTGGTAAATCACTTTGACGATCTAAGGATTTATGTCAGTAAATAATAACATAACATTTCAGTTTTCATTCTCATATCTTTCTGAAACACACCCTGCTGCTGTAGCAAATGTCTTTGTTCCTAACAGCGATAGTTGAAATATATTCCTATATCTGGTCCATTCCCCCACTTTTGCAGTCTTCATATATATATATATATATATATATATATATATATATATATATATATATATATATATATATATATGGGTTCACTTTATAACATCGAAATACTGAAATGTCGAATGTCAGTATCTCGAAGCTATAAAGTTGAATGTTAAAAATAGCGAACATTCATAATCGCGAATTTGACGTATGTCGAAAATATGTCAAATTTGCGGTTATGAAGTTACGCTGTGTAATGTCCGGGTTTGTGTTTTGTTGGTGCGCGGTGCCTTGTTTGGATGTAGGTGTTATGTCAGGTAAGTGAGTGTTTTGTAAGGGTTTTGAGTGGGAGTTAGAGTGTGTGTGAGGGATTGGAGAATGTGCGTGTGAGTGAGCTTTTGTGTTGTGTTTGTGCGATCTCGGAGTTAGTATATATAAGTAGGGGGGTGTGGGGGGCGCAGGGGGAGTTGTGCATGTGTGTTGTTATTTTGTTTATGTTGTGATGTGGGTGTTGTGTTGTATGTTTAGTGTAGTGTGTGCGGTGTTTTCGGTTAGGTGGTTTCGCGGTTTTTGTTTGTCGGTGTTTTGTGGATTCGCTTTTATAGTCTCGAGATACTGAAATTCGATATTTCAGCATTTCGAGGTTATAAAGTGAATCCATATATATATATATATATATATATATATATATATATATATATATATATATATATATATATATGTATATATATATATATATATATATATATATATATATATATGTATATATTTCAATTCCGTTATATATTTATATATTTATATCTATATTATTTATCTACTATTTCACATATATGTTTCAACAAACACACACACACACACACACACACACACACACACACACACACACACACACACACACACACATATATATATATATATATGTATATGTGTATATGTCTATATACAACACATGAATAATTTCACAGAGCTTTGTCCCTAATGTTGTATGAATCTATTGCATGCTATATTTGAAAAAACAACATTCATTTTTACAGTTCAGATGGTATAGTGGTACATTGCTCTGACTTTAGTGTACAGAGTCATGGGTTTGAGATGTGGGACTGATGTTTTTTTTATTATTACTGTTAAATGACCAGAATGCATGATATGTTTGTTAAAGCATTCAAGCTTCTCACAGCTCAGATAGTGAAGTGGTATGTTGCTGTAATTATAGATCACTGCATCCTGGGTCTGAGACTTGGCAGAGCTGCATTTTCTATTGCTGGGCAGAACAAGGTCTGATGGATACAGAGTGAATAAGGCACCTTTAAGCAGTTGTAAGGGGTTTGCATGATGGTAAGTGATGCCAATGCATGTTTAATCCATTTTAGGTTCACTTAACACTGCTTATTCCTCCTTACCCCTGTGATAATTTCTTTAAAAGTTAAGAAAAGGGGTAATAGGAAAGTGGTGAAAAAAGGGGCATGCAGAGGAAAGTACAATATGAAAGGTAGCTAGTGATGTGCAGGATGGGTGTAGGAAAGGTCCATAGCTGTCCATTTCTTCTACAGCCACAGCTGTGAATTTCTACAGAATGTGGACACTCAAACTCCTGAGAGAGGGGTGAGGACAACAGTAATGTGTTGTCAAGCCAAGTGGACCAGATTGCATGTGTGTGAAATGGACAGCTATGTATGGGGCGTAATTTTTTTTTTTTGGGAACAGATGTCCTTTTTTTTTTTTGAGGTTGTGGAAGCTACCTATAAGAATCGAAGGAGGAAGCACAGCGCATCAGGAGTTAATCGATATTTTCAACAGAACGGGCCTAGAAATGATGGAAAAACAATGCAAATAAGTTGATATCTCTGGAAAAATAAATAGTTTCCATGAATCAGGACATTATTAATGACTTATTGTTTGTTAACCAAGTTAATAGCTATTGCAAAGTTATTAATAACTTAGATGAGTTTGTGAAGAAAAATGTGGAAGTTAAATTTTAAAAGTTAACCCGTGACTTTAATTACTACAAAAACAAATGGGCATACCCTTCTGGAGCAACATTAGGTAATTCAGTTACACCAACGACCATAGAAGGTGAATGTGCTCCAGCAGTTAATCAGGAGCTTAATTCTAGTAACCAAAATAATGTTACTTAGGCACAAAATAATAATGACCAGTTTTTAGACCCACCGCAGCAAGTGAGGAGATCAGAATGACTTATAAACAGGGAGGAACGGGGATACAAGAATCAGCATTATAGAACTTATTAACAACCCCATATGCAATATACCAGGAGTGCCAATGGGCACGCAACAAGAGATATTAAATTGTGTTAGTGATCAAGCTGTCAAGACTTTTGAGGTTGATAATGTTAACAGAACTATGCCTTGGCAATGAACAAGTGACATTTGATTTTTTCGGTTATAATTTAGCTGCCTTTGGGGACTTTGAAAATGGGAATGGTGAACTATCCCTTTGTTTTAACGACAATGGTGATACACTTCATTGTGATATTGTAAAGAAAGATGGTTTTACCATCTACAATTTTACTGCTTTGACTATTAATGGAACATCACAAGGTTCTTAGTAAAGGTATTACTTTTGTTCTTTCTTTTCATCTTGATTTTGCAGATGTATTCACAAGTCTTAAACTGTTTACAAGAAAACTTAACCTTACCTTATTTTTTATGACAAGGATGAGAATGCAAGTAAGGTGTCCCAGTTTCTTACATGAAAAAGTACCTTTATACCCCCAAATTGTAATGAGGTTACAATGTTTGAAAAAATGTGTGTTATGGAAATAAGAAAGGTGGTATTACAAAAAGTTAAACACAACAGAAATGACAACCTCAGTTTGGATGAAAGAAAAGTTTTATTTGAGTTAGCAGGCAATAAAGAACTAAAAATAATGAAACCTGATAAGGGGTGAGGGGGGGGGGGCTGTGATCATGGCTCACACTGATTATGTGTGCAAAATGCAGTAGATGTTAAATGATGATACATATCAAAGGACATCAAAGAATGAGATGAACATAGCTTATAACAGAATTGATCTGTATTTAATGGATGCTTTATTTCAGGGTGTGCTTGATGAAAATGAATTTAAATTTCTGAAGGTTGATTATCCAACAATCCCGGTCAGCTTTGGGATCCCCAAGTTCAACAAAAATGTCAACAATCCCCCGCTTAGACCAATTTTTGCAGCAAGGGGCTTGAAACCTGAGCCTCTGGCAGCATTTGTGGACTTGGGGATAATGGAGATAGTAAAAGACACAGGACATATACTAAAATATTCATGCCACTGTTTCGAACGTTTAAACACTATAAAAGATCTGGGTGAATTTACTTTTTTGACCATTGATGTGGAGAATTTATTTACAGTAATACCACGCAGTGAGGGTTTGACATTTCAGTGAAAGCCTACATAGAATTAAAAAGCTGAATATGACCAAAATAAAAATATTAGTAGATCTTATGGAAATTGTTCTAATGAACAATTACCTCATGTTTAAAGGTGAATTGTTTCACCAGATTTCAGAGGTTGCCATGGGGGCAAAATGTGCCCCAGGGTTTGCCAATCTTGTATTACTTCATTGGGAAGAATCATTCATTTTTCAGTCCAATTTTAAGGAGAAAATCAGATTATATAATCGACGTTTAGATGATATTTTCATCTTATGGAAAGGGAATGAAAATGAGGCCAAATTGTTTGTTGATTATTTGAATTACACCACCCCCTTCTTTAGATTCACTAGTCACTGGGATGCTGATATGATTGAATTCTTGGATATTCATTTAATCAAAACTGAGGAAGGGTTGCAAAGTAACATCCATAGGAAAGTGACTTACTGTAACTACCTAATGCATTAAGTGGTAAGTGACAACAATACATACCAAAAGGAAATGTATATCCTGATATGGATGTTTTTGGAAAGGGGTTACCCTTTGAAATTGCTGTTGAAAGTGCGCCAGGAGGTATTAAGCAAGATAAATACTTCGTTTTCACCAATATTGTGGGGTAAGGATTGTATTATACAAAATAAAAGACGGGGAAACCAGTGATTCATTTATATTGAGATACAACCACTAGGCACCCCAGTTGGTTGAAGTGATCAATAGATCATGGTAGGTATGTTTTACGGAAGAAACTAAAAAGAAGGTTGGCACAACACCTAGAGTAATTTTTAGTAGGGAGATGAACATCAAAAATATACTTGAGAGACCCAAGGTAAGAAAACAAAATTCACTCATGTATAAATGTGGGGCATACAAAAATTGTAAATATATCAATGATGGCCCTTATGTTTCTGTGCAAGGGTATGATAAGACCATACCATGACCAAGTAGATGCTGTTGCAATACACCTATGGTGGCATATATTGCAACTTGCACATGCTGTTTAGGTTTCTACGTGGGCAAAATGGTTCACAGGTTGAAAGATTGGGCATCTAAACATCTAAGAGCCATTAAAAACAAAGACAAACACAATGCCCTTTTTTGTCACAGTAAGGTTTGCCCTAATTTTAAGAAATTAATTTTCTTTGTGATTGATAAGGTTATTTTAAGTGATAGAGGTGGCAACGACAGGTTGAGGGTGGAAGAGAAAGAATACAGATGGCACTCATGGCAGGTTAGACTTAATGCCACTAGCCCCCTTAGTCTAAATGACAACATATCTATTATGCCAGTCCTAAAACAGAGAGCAAGTAAAATAAAGGAAACTTGTAGTAATATGTATTATGTTAATTTTATATTTGATTCACACTGTTTGTTGTCACAAAATCTGTGTGTGTTTTAAAAGATTTTGTTGATGCATTATTGTACTTATGAAAATAATCTGTTTATTTTAACATTTAATAGTTTTTATGAGAAAATATGAAGGGTATTACTGTTTTCAACAAACACAACATATAAGAGAGAGCATACATTAAGGCAATGACTATTTATTAGATGGTTGCTAGGTCACTATTTAATTAATTAAGCTGATTGGATAAATTCAAAGTGATGATGTATTTATAGTTCTGTTTTTTTACTCTCATTAACTCTGAAGAAGAAAATGTGTTTGGCAGAAGCGCTAAGGTTTTGGGAGAATTCATATCATTCCTGGCATTAAAGTGGAGTTTTTAGTCTGTATTGTGTGCCTTTTTTATTTTCCGACAACAATAATGTGTTGTCAAGCCAAGTGGACCAGATTGCCCAGTGGACATGTGTTTGAAATAGACAGTTATGTATGGGGCAAAAATATTTTTTGGGAACAGATGTCCTTTTTTTTTTTTTTTAAGGTGAGAGTGGTATGTTGGGGAAAGATAGTAGGTATATTTTGGGAGGTAAGTTGGGTAGGAAGACAGAGAAGACAGACAAGACAGCAGACAGGGGAGGTTAATATGACAAGTGGGAAGTAAACACCTTGGACAGGGAGAGTGGTTGGGAGTCAGACACCCATAAGTCCCCCAAATGGATACAGTGGGACTGAGGTCTCCACCCATGGGCAATCACCACTGCATTTTCACAGCCCCGAAGGTGGCTGTGCTGGGAGTCAGACAGAAGGAGCAGGCTGACCCTCAAGATATGCCAGGCAGCCCTCAATCTGGTGCAGCATCCACCAAACTCCTTTTGGATGGCACTACGCACCAAACCCCAGACCTGGCTATGAGTGATGGTTTCCTGTCCGCACCCACTCCCAGGGGGGGAAACAGGCCCTGTCCCCTGAGGCGGTTCCACCCAAATCTGGTGCAGGAGAGCAGATGAGGATGTCCCAGGTTGGGTCCTTGAAGTCCAGGGCCCGGTGCCACGGCCAGATGAGGCGGTAAAGTTGGATCTGCCGGGATCTGCCTTCCCAGACGTGCTATGTTAATGAGATTTTACAAAATAGGTTAGTTAGTCATGAACAAAACATTTCAAAATTAGTTTTAACAGCATGCATGGGTGTTCCAATTAACACAAACCAACAGATATGAAACAGTTGCATAGCAAGCAGAACACATGCATAAATGGAAAGTAGGCGTCATAATGGCATGCAGGTTACATTGATAGTAACAGGCCACCAATGATAGTATTTGAACGGGGAATATTAATAATCAAAATATTCAATATTTGTAGAACAATAGAACACATGCCCCAACAGTAGTTATGGATAAAAACATACCCATTGATTATGTGTATGAATTATTCGTGCAGATAGGGTGAGGGAGAGAGAGAGAGAGAGAGAGAGAGAGAGAGAGAGAGATCAATTAACAATGGTATAGGCTTTGATTGTTCAGAACTGTACTGATCATTACTCTCCAGGTATGACCTCACTTTACATCTACCTATGGCTTGGGGTTGGGCAGTGGAATGTTTGTACACAGTGTATTACTAAAGCCTTTTTAAAACCAATACATACATTTCCTTACCTGGCAGACCTGTGGAGGGAATATCTGTTAACACTTCCTGACTGTTTCTATACATAATCATATATTCAGGGTTAGATATGTGCCATTGACAGGGATGCCCTGCACTCATGCTGTGTGTGTATGTGCTACTGTCATGCTCTGTCTGGACTTCTGTAGGTCATCCTAGATATTGACAACAGTGACCACTAGCTGTGACAGCTTGACACTTGAGGGACACTTATCAGGAGAAACCACTTGGTGTATGTACTTATCTTGCTGTCATTTGCAGCCTTGGGGTTGGACAGTGGTAGTGTTGTACACAGTGTATTTGTACAGCCATTTTACGGCTAATAGAAACATTTCATTACCTGGCAGACCTGTGGAAGAAATTTCAGTTAACACTGCCTGACTGTTTCTACACATATTTACATATTCAAGGTTACATATGTGACACTGACAGGGGTTCCCTGCAGTCATGGTGTGTGTGTGTGTGTGTGTGTGTGTGTGTGTGTGTGTGTGTGTGTGTGTGTGTGTGTGTGTGTGTGTGTGTGTGTGTGCGCTACTGCCATACTCTGCCTGGATTTGTGTCACCCTGGGTATTGGCAGAGGTGACCACTAGCCATGATGGTGTGACACTTGATGGACATTTTTCAGGAGAAACCACTCAGCGTATGTACTTATCTTTCTGTCATTTCCAGCCTTGGGGTTGGACAGTGGTAGTGTTGTACACCGTGTATTTGTACAGCCATTTTACGGCTAATAGAAACATTCCCTTACCTGGCAGACCTGTGGAGGAAATTTCTGTAAACACTACCTGACTGTTTCTACACATATTCACATATTCGTGGGTGAAATTATGCATACCGCTTACTACCACTCCTGGGATTCGAACTGTGCATATTTGGCAAAAAGGTACAACAAGGCTGTATTTTAGCTCAATGAGTTGTTGAGGAACTGCAGTCTGTTGCTTGACTGTTTTCTGCCTAATACCCTCTTGGTTGGACAATCTGACCTTGTAATTCTTACATTCATGCATGACAGATAGTTCTTGTACTGTGTATTAATACTTTAACATATAACAATCTGGAAAGCAATGGTTAACACTAAGCACTGCTGTAGGGGATACAGTATACTACTTTACAGATTGCTATTCAGGGATCAGATCTTGGTGCATGGAACATTTCATATAGTTGATCTCCTGTTTTACAGCTCCACATTCTTCAATCTCCTCAATTAATTCATGCTGTCAGAACCATAGTTGTGGTGCAGGACCTGTACACATTTAGAGTCATACTACCACATACCAAAGTAAACACAACAGTCTGGGGGTTTTAGTTTTATTGAAGGGTACTGGTACTTTAATTGATAGATATACTGTACATCAGTATTACTCTACTAACATCTGGTTTATTCATTACACACAGTACACATTTTAACCTACTGGCAGTTGACATTCTACTCCTTTCTATTTATTTGCCTTGAATACTGCAAGCTAGATTTGTACTCACAAGCCTCCCAGTGCAGCCTTAGCAACCTGCTGGCATGGGGTCTATGCTTACAGCCCTGTCATCTGCGGCTGTACAGGAGATAAAGAAACATTTATACATACCTATCAATCACATACACAGGCTGGACTTTGGTGAACACTAATTGATGCTGATACTTACTTTTGGGACATTCTATGCCCATGCGTCTTGGGTCCACTGGTTCAACAGCTCCCTCTTTTTATGCTGGAGGTCAGTGAAATGGTGCTGGACCTGCTCACCAGTTAAAGAGATGCCAGTAGCACTGGTGAGATCATGTGCGAGATGGTCCCAGGCCTCCACTTTGTATTGGGAGCCCTGATACTGGCCCTGCAGCAGTCTCTCCTCATGATCTTTCACTAGGAGTCCAACCATGACCCTGAACTCCTGAATGCCCCACTGTTGCACCCGAAAGCGTGAACCCTCTCCTACACCAGCCATAGTGCCTGCAAGGATGCGCTACAACTGGTTATGGCTGTATTCCCACCTGGATGGTTTAGATAGAGCCATATTTCTGCCCTTTGCTGTCATTGGACCATTTTGAATATGCTGAGCTAAGCTAAGTGGTGGGCAAACCTGCTTAGCTAAGGTTGACAGTGCTTAAAGGGATAGATGTTGACTTCTTACCAATGCTCAAATCTGCTTAGCTGGGCTACTTATTGCTTAGCATTTACATTTAAGCAATGCTTACACCAGGTTAGCATAGCAGAGCACTACTTAGCATTGCTCACATTTCATTTTATAAAGTATCAGGATTGTGGGATTGATTCCTCATTACTGACATATTATAATTTTATGTTTACCTTACATGACATCCCCTATGTGCTTTCATTAAATTATATTCTTGTGTGACTATACTGTATGGGGCACTTGTGTTTATATGGGGTTTTCACATCTTTTCTACACTGACATCTCACTTTTGGACCTGCTACACTACCCTAGTTGACAAAAAACAGTTGTTACATAATTTAAGTTTACAAAAATAATTGTAACACTACTTTCACATAGAAAAACAAGTTACCTAGCTTGGTACTCAAACTGTGAATGGCTGTATTTAAAGCCAAGCCACTAACCACTACATTATTTCAGCTTGGAAGTTTTGCATCTATATTTGCTTTTATCTCCTATGGGATGTTTAAGCTATGCTAAGAAGATGGCCATAATGCGCACACCCGCTTAGCTACGCTTAAACATTCCTTAGGTTAAAAAAACAATTATATATTATTATTATATTATGAAGTTATATGGGTGTGTCTTGTGGTGTTCTGACAACTAATTGGGACTGCAATAGTTAAATAATGGCAATCATTTGTCTTTCAGACTTCTATCCTTCAGGGTCTCCTGCTAATACATATCCTGTTATTTATCAACTTTCTAAGTGTGTGAGGGCAATTTTTCAGATGTGTCCCTAATTTATTATTTATGCTCCCCATCATTTGTGCCTTTGTCAACATGTACTGCTGTAAGGGAATATTGGCATACATTTGCTTTCAGACTTCTACCCTTCCATAATTCATGCTAATGCATGAACTGTTCTCTACCAACTTTCTATGTTTGTGAGAGCTATATGTGTGTTTTATTACTTTTTGGGGATTTATCTCCCATTATATTTGCATTTGCACACATTTCCTGCTTTAGCAGGTTGCAGAAGTGTCATACGGCACTTTAGCAAAGCAGGGGGTGTGCCACAGGACCTGTCACAGACTCCCTGCATTGCTTTCTTCATGCCGATATTTCATTTAGTGTCCGTGGACACTAAAATGATCATTATCTCATTTCAGTGTCCAGGGACACTGAAATACTGGCAAAATATTAGAGTAAACCTCTAATATTATGCCAGTTCAGCCTGCAAAGTGCTGTATGGCACTTTCTGAGTGCAGGGGGCATGTGAAGTACCCATGCA
The DNA here is from genome assembly GCF_019279795.1 of Protopterus annectens. Taxonomy (NCBI): domain Eukaryota; kingdom Metazoa; phylum Chordata; order Ceratodontiformes; family Protopteridae; genus Protopterus; species Protopterus annectens. Next base: position 608,673,588 of record NC_056729.1, on the reverse strand, counting down.
CTACTTGGACATGCCCCCTGCACTCGTTCATGGTTCATGTCTGTATAGGAAGTACAGCAGCACACCTTAATGAATATTCAAGGTGCGCTGCTGTTCTAGACTGATATAAACCACTCCTTGCAAGAATAGTATTCTTGCATGGATGTTGTTGAATCCAGGGGATTGCCTATATCATTGTATATCAGGTCTATATAGATGCATTCCATAACCTTGAAGGTAATGATTGTAATGACGTCTATGTCTGTAGTTATCATGGTTAGAAATAGGACCATTCTTATGCAGTGGAACCACTATGGCTGTTCTACAATTCATTGGGTTATAACTAACAGTTAGGCTCAAGTTGAAAAGGATTATTAGGACTGAATGAAATTATGCAATGACTTGAAGACAACCAGTAAAATGATCAGGATCCATGGAGGTGGAGTATTGGGTTTTGGACAGGGCTAAAAGGAATTCATGCAGAGTGATTTTTGGAAATGGATCTTTAAGGTGTTCATGGGAGGAAACAAAGGCTTTGGTAGATGAAATGAAGTTGGAGATTAATTTGTTAGAAAGGATGCTGCCAATGGCTTCAAGATACAAGTCAGTGTTAATTTAGAATTCACTCAGAGCAGTTCTGTGAGTTACATCTATTTCTCTAATATTGCTAAGAAATGTCTTGATTTTTTTATGTGGACTCAATATTTACTTCGTAGTTAGCCTTATACTTCTTAATTGTGCATTTAAGGGTTTTGCTTATCAGATTTAATTCCTTTTTTATATGAGACAGAAAAAAACATTATAAATAGATAACAATCTTTTTATTGAAAGGTTTGTTGATATGTGAATTCTAGCATATGGATTTATTTTTAAATCTGTCATTGTATTTGTGATGAATGGGGAGAGATATCTCAATTCTAATAACTAGAAGAGAGCAGAATTTGGAAAAAAAATATATATATATATATATATATATATATATATATATATATATATATATATATATATATATATACATACACACACACCACGGCATCAAGTTGTGGACCAGTTGAAGATTTATCCCAGTTATGATTTTTGATATTGTTTCTGAGGATTCACAGCTGGCTTGAATACTTCTGAAATACAGTGAAATTCTTATGATTTATGACATAAGTCCTAAGGGAGAAGATGACAGCCTTGTGATCAGATTATATTAGGGAGGTAATAACACTAAGGAGGGAGTACAGGTAGAGGATGTGTCAGTAAGGACTAGAATGAGTAGATTTGCATCTCTAGTGGAGGAGATGACCATCTGGTCAATGGAACTGACAGTAAATATGTCAAAGGATCTCTGTACATGTTCATTGCTAGTGGTATAAGCTTGCCAATTGATAGATAGGTAGTTAAAGTCTTCCAACATAGTATTTGGTTTGATAGCTATTTTTTTCAATCTGATTTAACTTTATGCTCAGCAGGGTACACAAAACAAGATTTGTAAACTACAATTATGTGATAAGGTTATTGAGTGATGCTAAGACATTGATAAGCCCCAAGGTAGTATCATGTAGAATATGGCATGAGATGATGGTCTTAGGAATTAATACTGATATGCCCTCACAATTACCAATAATCTTAAATGCATGGTTAGTGATAAATCTTGGTAAAGAGCTAGCACTATTACTACACCAGTTTCAAGTGCTGGTAACTATACAAACATGAACGCCTTCATGATTCAGGAAGGACCCACATGTTGTTGTTCAAGTTTCTAATAATAAGCAATACAGTTTTGATATGGCCCAAGTTAGAATTTCTTACCTTGGAATGTCCATAAATTGAACCTTGCCTAAAACAGGCACAGATGGAAAAGCCAGTGGCTTAGCTGGCATGCAATGGTAATGAGGGAAGATATGCAAAACATCTGTTTGCAAAGCAGAAGGACTTCAGGCATCTCCTATGCTGTCACACATTGGAATGACATTGTTTTACCTGCTAGATGTTGGAACTGATTATCTTATCTTTGTACTTGGGTATTATTGTAATTGAAGGTATAATTGCATAGCTCTAGGGTTTTGCCAGTCCCAAACTGTCTCACAGACATAGAAAGAAAGCATAGCTGGCAGTGATAGCCATTTCTGTGCATTTAAAGTGCTTTTTTTATTGTATCTGCTTTATTTTCTGAAAAAAACAAAAAAACAAAAAAAAAAACTTGTTTTCCTGCCTTTCTAAGCTAGTACAGTCCAATTTTCAGGTTAGTGCTGAATTCAGGGCTGTGTTGCACATTTCTGTGTTTGCCAATACCTTACATGGATAGAAGGAAGTTTCTCTGTTCACTGTCCACTGCCATAAATAGCACAAGTAACATAAAACTGAGGGTAATGCTACTCAATGCCAGAAGTCTAAACCTCAAAATGCACACACTTGAGGCACTCCTCAGTATGGAGAAAATCGATATATGTGCAGTAGCAGAAACCTGGTTTAAGGCTCCAGAGAGCACCCCAGCACTACCAGGCTACAACTCATGCCATACATTTCGGCCACAAAACCTGGACCGAGATACAAAAGGCAGGGGAGTATCCATATCCATCAAGGATACCCACACCTCCAGGTTAGTGGCACAGCACGATGCTTCAGAGATCATCCATGTGCAACTAACAACGGGCAAAACTGCTATTCAAATTATAGCTTGTTACAGATCACCCACCATGTCCCAGGGCCCCCACTCCGCATTCCTGGAAACACTGGGAAACAAAAAGGTCCTACCAAACAGCCTGATATTGGGTAATTTCAATTACCCAAACATTAACTGGAAGAACTACTCAAGTACAAACTTCCTTGCCCAACATTTCCTAGAATTTATAATCTCAAACACCCTGGATCAACTGGTCAACAGCCCCACTAGAGGTGACAACATATTGGACCTGGTCGTCACCAACATGGGTGACTGGCTGGTTAGATCTGACCATAAACTAATCACTCTGGATATCCACATTCCGCCACCACCCCCAGTCAAAGAAACCACCATGAAAAACATTTCAAAAGCAAACTTCACGTTACTTAAGACTGAGGTGGGAAGTTTCAAAGCCCCCATGTTAAAGGATAATGCTGTCCAAGCTGCAAAATCCTTTACTAATGCACTCTACGGGCACCTACAAGAATGCATGGATCGTGCTATCCCAAACAAAACCATCAGTCACTCCTCCAAGAAAAGGAAACCAGTCTGATGGACCCCTGCCATAAACAAGCTATACAATAGAAGGAGGAAACTAGTACAGAAAAGAGTAAAATCCCAAGAAGGGAAGACATCCCTGATATCAGCAAGAAACTACGTTCCCTCATAAAAATCATCCAAGACTAGCTTTGAAAGAAAAATTGCCATGGACTCCAAAGATAACCACAAGGCATTCTTTAGCTATGTCAAGAATCTAAGTGGCAATTCTCAGATCTGCTCAGAGTTAGTGCAGAATAGCACAAAATACACTGAACCGACCGATATAGCCAACATCCTGGCAGACAGGTTCAGTGCAAACTTCACCCCCCTCTCACCCACAAAAGAGCCCATAACTATACCAGAAGAATGTAGTGCCCCTGAAATCACAGACACTCAGGTTAAAACAGCCTTCTCCAAAGCCAAAAACACAGCATCAATGGCACCGGACTGTGTCCCAGGCTGCGTCCTACATGAGCTCAAAGATAAACTAACCCCTCACCTAAACACACTGTTTAAATGCAGCCTCTCCACAGGCTATGTGCCCACAACGTGGTGCACAGCAACAGTTATTCCACTCCACAAAGGTGGAGCCACAACGGCCCCAGGGAACTATCGCCCTATAAGCCTGGTCTACAAAGCTATGGAGTGCATCATCATGGATCTCATTAACAAAGACATTGGAAATCTCCAAACACTGGACCCTATCCAGTTCGGGTTTGTTAAGGGCAGACCATGCCTCTTAAACCCAGTGGACTTCTTTGAGACAGTTACCAAGGCTATAGATGAGGGAAAGGTGGTCCACACAGCTTACCTAGACCTCGCAAAGGCCTTCGACACCATTCCCCCCTCAGGTATTATAGACAACTTCACCAGCCTGAACACAAATCCTTTGTCTCATCGGCCTGCTTTTGAACAGACAAGCTCTTGTTCTATTTTAAAATGGGTTTTTGGCCATTTGGTGGGCTAAATGCTTAAGTTGGTGCTCAAGACGCTTTGAATCTGTTAAAGCTCCCCCCTTACACCAACTGCCATTCGCTTACTACAAAAGCCTATGCCCCCTCCCAAAGCAATCTCCCGGTGACCGTACTAAGCTCATTGCATGACACCTAGCCTTCTTGTAGTGTCTAATTGCATATGATGTTTGCTACTATAGTAAATAACTATTAGCTGCAATGATTGTTTTACTATCTACTCAGTTTGTTAAATGATGTTTGCTGCTATAGTAAATAACTATTAAGTGCAATGATTATTTTACTTTCTACCCATTTGTTAAATGATGTTTGCTGCTTTTACTGTTAATACATGCACTGTAACTGCCAAACACTGCTACTAGGAGTCAAGGTGTGTTTTATATTATTAAATTACCTCTTCTCATTTTACTTTCTCTCCTGTCTTTTAGCTTTCTGGCCCTGCTTTCTCCCCAGAGATCTAGCCTGTGCGGACACCCTGTCCCAACCAAATTAATACAGCTCATCCACTTGCTGCTGCAATAGTAAGAACTCTGCTGCCTCATCCCCTGGAACTAAAGCCAAGAAGATTCTAAGGAAGTACGTGCTCCTGCTGGCATACCTTTAATTACCTTACTGTCTAAACCTTGCTAGCTGCTTAGTATACTCCCAGCCAAGAAAAGCCAGCAGCCTAAACCCCCCTTGCTCCAAATTCTCTACTCTTCCCCCTCTTCTCTGATTTACACTAGCTCCCTTCTTCCTTCTGTCTGTCTTGGTCCAAAGGATATCCCAGAGGCCTAGGTGTACTTCTACATCTGTCCACTAGATGGCATCTTTCCCCCTCTAAAACAGACCTCTTTGCACTCACTTCAGGCTTTCTCTCTAAGCTTCAACTCTTCTTTTCTTACTCATCTCCTCTACTCTTGTAGCCCACTTGTAGCTCCAATGTTTCTTCCCTCTCTCCTAAAGTCTCATAACCCACCCTTACCTAACAACTAAGTTCTCCCTAATTACCGCACTGCAAAATTACCTCTCTGCTTTCAAAGTTCCACTGATTGGCTCTCATACCTCTCTAGCACTCTTTGGTTCTTCCCGCTCCGTTCGCCCTTCGGGCTCACTCCACTCCCCTACCCTGCCCCCAATTTCCACCCGCCCCCAGCACATCTACATTTATTCCTAACAAACCCCTCCCTCCAACTCCACCTTCAATTCACAGACCACAGTATACTACCCCTCCCCCATTCTATTATCCGATCTCAGTCTCCTCATAATTACCCATCCCTATTCTTTTATCTTACTATACCCCTCCTCCTATTTCCTCCCCCACTACTACTACTCCTATCCAGTTCCCACACCACTATATACCTGTCTTCCCCAATCCTTGTCATCTCTTTAACTCTCCTCATACACTTCTACACCTTCCCTCCTTAGCAAATTATTTAACTTCCTGTTCCATTCTCTACACCACCCCTTCTAATCATGCCCTCCCAGTATCCCTTCACCATCCAACTCCCCAGCCTCCTTCTCTTCTTACTAATTCCCCTGTTTCATGCTACCCCTTACTCACATATAGCCCTCCCATTGCTTCCTCCTTCCCAAACTATCCCCAACTGTCATCCACAATCTTCCCAACTCACTCACTTCCACAACATATCCTCCTCCCTTATCCATCACAACCTGTTGCTCCTATTCCATGTTAAGCTATTCCCTACCCCTATAAAAACTCCCTCTCTTATATTCCTACTAATCTCTGATAAATACCTTCCATGCAAACACCTCAGGCCAAAGCTTATTACCTGCTATTTCCTTGCCTTATCAGGAGATATTCACCCAAACCCTGGCCCCTGCCTCAGCACAAACTTCACCTACACTCCACCCCCTCCTTCACTCACTATAGACAACAATCCCTCCCCTTCCCCTTCTCCACCCTCTTCCTCCCTTAACACCCTTAAGATCTTCACTATCAATGCCCAAAGCCTTAACAACAAATCTCACCTTGTCCATGCTTGGATCAATCACTACCAAACTGACATCCTTGCCTTATCTGAAACCTGGCTAAAACCACATATTTCTGACTCTGAAATCCTACCTCCTGGCTACCAAATCCTCAGATGTGACCGTATAAATAAAAAAGGTGGAGGCTCCACTCTAATCTACTCCAACCTTCTCTCCCTTATCCCTCTTCAAATCCATACCCCTCAATTAAAAAATTCTGAAATCACAACAAGCCTTCTCTGTTTGAATGAACATAAAACTATCTGCATTATTTCCATATACATCTCACCTGGCAACAATATCTCCACCCTTGAAGATATCCTACACTGGACCTCAACCAAAGTAAAATATGAAACCTTTATTCTAGGCGATGTCAATATTGACTGGAATAAAATCAACACTCCTTCCCCTCTTCTATCCATTAACCTTTACAACTTCACTCAAGTAATCCATTCAACTACTCATCCAAACAAAAAACAACCTCCTGGCTCAATCATTGATTGGATACTAGTCTCCCACCCTAACAAACTTACTCTCTCTGGCACCATCCCTGACACTTTCAGTGACCATCTCCCTGCCCTCATCCATAGATCTAGTAGCACCATCCAACACCAACATCTCTATATTCAAACCCGTAACCTTAGCAATTTCAATCCCGCTACTTTCTCTAACATCCTTAAACAAATAAACTGGCAAATCCTAAACACTCTCCCTCTTGATAACGCTGTAGAGCATTTTAACTCCATCTTCCTAAATACTCTTAACTCTCTAGCCCCTCTAAGAAACAAATGAATCAAAAGCAATTCTGCTCCCTGGCTCTCCAAAGAAACTAAACTAATTATACACCACAGAGACAAATTCTGGAAGCTTTACCAGAAAAACAAACTGTCCACTGCCCTGCTCCAATATACCCAACTCCACAACCAAGTAAAAAAACTTATTACCAAAGACAAAAAAACTTCTATAATAAATTTCAGCACAACAACAACAAGAACCCTAAATCATTCTGGAATTCAGTTAACTCCCTTCTCCATCCAGGATCTAGAAACAACCCCTGCCCTGACCCTAGCTTAACTGACAGCGAACTGAGCACCCATTTCAATACCTTCTTCACTGAATCCATAGCTAAACTAACTAAATCATTCCCTACTACAAACCCTCCACAAAACACCCATGTCCACAAATAACAACTCCCCCAATTTCCATCTCAAGCCAGTATCTACCATCCTAATAAAAAAGCTTTTATCTAAATTAAAGCCTTGCTCTAATGCCCCAGACAATATACCCTCCTCTTTCCTCAAATGTGCAGCTGATGATATTGCTCTCCCAATCAGTATCCTGATCAATAGATCCTTAAATGAATCATATGTGCCCAAACTCTGGCGTTCAGTCTACATTCTTCCTCTTCACAAAGGAGGCAAAGACACCTCTATCTCCAACTTCTGCCCCTTTGCCCTCCTATCTCCATTATCTAAAATTCTAGAAAAATGTGTCCACCTACAACTTATGCCATGCCTAATTCAGAATGACCTTCTTACTCCCACTCAGCACGGTTTCCGCCCTGGCCACAGTACCATAACTGCCCTTCTATCCTTCCTAGAAACTGTCAATCTAGCCCGAGACTCTGGACTCATAGTATCCACAGTTCTGCTAGATCTCTCAAAACCCTTCAACACCATTTCCCATTCACACCTTCTCCTCCATCTCACAAACCTTAATCTCTCCTCCAACACTCTTTCCTGGTTCTCCAGCTACCTATCAGACAGATCACAAGCTGTCAAATGGAAGAACTCCTCCTCTTCCTTCCTGCCTACACCTACTGGTGTTCCTCAGGGGTCCATACTCGGACCCATGCTTTTCAACATCTTCATAAATAACCTTCATGCTTTCATCCCTGACACTACAGTCATCCAATACGCTGATGACTCTACTTTGGTCTGTGCCGCCACCAACATTCCTGAACTTCTGGACAAAACTCAAATAGCTTTTTCCACTACTGAGAGCTGGATGCACCAAAATCACCTTTCTCTCAACTCTAATAAATCGAAAATCCTTATATTCCTCCCCACCAAGGTTACCTCCTTTGACAAAAACACTTTCAAGGTCCTAAGCAAATCTTCCAACTCAATAGAAGTAGTCCCCTCTGCAAAACTCCTAGGCATTATCATAGACGAACACCTCAAATTCGATCTCCACATACTTCAAAATATAAAGAAAACCCACCAAAAGTTAGGCATGCTATATAGGAACAATCAATTTCTATCCAACTCCTGTAGGCATACCCTGGCAATAAGCTACCTCCTACCTTCTCTCCTATACGGAGCTCCTATCCTAACCAATCTGTCCACATCTATCACCTCTAAACTTGAAGCTTGCTATAATAAGATCTCCAAATTTGCCACCAAATCCAAAACTTCGACTCACCACTGCATCAGCCTTCAATCCCTGAACTGGTTAGAACTTCCTAACCACCTAGACTATCTCCAACTAACCTATGCTCATACACTAATATTCTCTCCTGATAAATGCCCAGCCTTAAAAAATATTCTTCCTCCCTAAATCCCAAACAGATCTTTGAGATCTGAACATCAAAACCTAATCTCCATTCTCAAACCCAAACATCCCACTGGCCAACTCCTATTCTCCTTCTCCCTAGGTAAAAAATGGAACTCTCTCCCTCCTTCACTTAGGACTCTTCCTAATCTTGAAACCTTCAAACACCAACTCTTCCTACACCTATCTTCCAAATGGAAATGCTCATGCTTTCACCCCACATAAACTTTCCCACTAAACTCTACTCACTCCTACTCTACTACAGTCTTAAGATTAATCCCACTTCTCCAAAGAATCTGTAATAGCTGACATCAAATAATCTCCTAGATTGTAATTTTTTATATAAAAAAAAAAAAGGATGTATATTACACTTGCAATTTTCTTTTCTTTTTTGAATGTATAACCTACATTTTTGTAACCTTTCTTTTTTGCTATTATATTTTGTACTTAATCTCCAACATTTTGTAACCTATTTGTATTTGTAACCAACTTTCTGTATTGCTCATGGAGCTTTTCTCCCCGGGCCTCCACTGAAAATGGGCACTTCTTGGCCCAGTGGACTTCCCCAGTAATCAAACTGAAAATAAATAAATAAATAAATGTCACGAGATGGGTTGCCAACTGGCTCACAGACAGAACCCACATGCTAAGAGTTGCAGGAGCTAGGTCTGATTCTAAACAGGTTACAAGTGGCATTCCCCAGGGCTCTGTCCTAGGACCCCTCCTGTTCAACATATACTTCTCAGAGATACAGGCAAGCACAGAAGGACTATGGCTGATCAAGTTCACAGATGACTGCAAACTAGGGGCTATAATTGACTGTCCGGCTGACACAGACATCTTCCAAAAGGATCTCACTGAGACAGATGCCTAGTGTCAAAACCATGGCCTCAAGCTAAATGCCAAAAAGTGCATAGTCATCCCCTTTGGAAAAATCAAGTGCCCACAAACTACCACATAGGTGGTAGCCCCCTAAATATGGAAGACATAATAAGGGATCTGGGGACCCAAGTAGATAGTAACCTCTCCTTTGATAATCACATTGCCAAAGTGGTTAGAAAATCCTTCTATGTGGCCCACCTAATCACAAAAGGGTTTGCATCCAAATTGAAAGAGGTCATTGGGCCCCTCTATGCATCACTTATCAGACCCATCAATGCCCCATTTGGGATGTACCTTACAAGACACCTGCAACAACTGGAAAGACCACAGAAGTACCTCACCAAGAGGATCACTGGCCTCAAGCAGATGCCCTATGCAGCTCGACTGAAGAAACTCCAGCTGTACTCTGTTGCATACCGCCTTCTCAGAGGTGATCTCTGCCTGACATACAAGACCATGTCCAACCCAGAATTAATGGACATGCTCCACCTAAAGAAAACCATATCCCCTCAAGCCACACGCTCCAGGGCTCTAAACCTCACCACAACAATAAATAGGATGTGCTGGAGGGATAGATTCCTGTCCCAGAGACTTCCCATGCTCTGGAACAAGATTCCAATCTACATTAGGCAGAGCTCCTTGCTAACCCTCTTCAAGAGAAACCTTGACGAGTGGGTGGGAAACAGAAGGTTTACCCTAGGGATCACTTCAATGGCTCTGTTGGACAGAGGCACAGGGAACTAATCTAAGGGGGCAGTGAAAGCCAACACATTCTGGCTAGGCTTATAAATGCCTTCAGGCAGATAGCCTAGTACCTACCTATGAACCTATGAACCAATAGTTGTGTATTTATGCATCTCCTGCAGGAGTAGAGCACATATGATTATTCATGTCAGCATGGTCCATTATAAGCCCATAGATGTATTTACTAGTATAACAGCGTATCATTACCATATCTTTATCTAGCATATTGAGTCCTGGGTCTGAGTGTGTGTGTGTGTGTGTGTGTGTGTGTGTGTGTGTGTGGGGGGGATCTAACTATGGAATCAGCAGTGAGCAGGACCTTACTAGCATTGGAGGGAGGCTTTAAGGAACCTAAGGATGTAGACCTGCAGCCACTGTGACAAGATTTTTGGGTGTAGAAGTAGAGCCTGCCTCTAATAGTAAGCAATTAATTCAGTGTCCATGGATACTGAAATGTATGCAAAGCATACAAGAGTGTCCACAAACACTGAAATAAAATCAAAGGAATAAGCACACAAGCACGTAGTTGAATGTTGAGCCCCTGTCCCTAGAAGTATTATGTTTAAATTCCCCGTGTCCCTATTTTACATTTGTATTTCTTCATTATTTAAAGTGTAAGTGAAGCGCAGCATGTTTGTGCATTGCTGACCTTTGCTTAGCGTAGCTTACACGTTAAAATCATCCAAATAGAAAAAAACAGGCAGCATCACTTTTAGCGTCAATAGTGTAGTGGTTAGAGCATCCACCTAACAAACAGACATTTATGGTTCAAGTCCTACTGCAGCACATATTATTTTTCATGAGAATATGTATATGAACATACTTTTACATCTTTTTGCTGTATAACCTACACAAAAACATGTAAATGTGAACTGGAGTACTGCATTAAATGTTTAATTAATTTAATTTAATTAAAGTGGTAGTATCATAATGAATAAGGCACTAGTAAGCAGGTTTAAGCACAAATAAGTGGTAGTAAACACATATAAGCACTAGTAAGCATGTTTAAGTGCATTTGCGTGGGTGTAAGCAGTGCCTACACACATTAAACATAGTAGAAGCTAACTGAATTTAAGAAACTGTAATCGGAAGTTGGCACTGCTTACCATCGCACAAACCCGCACACACCCGCTCACAACTGCTTAAAAGTGCTTTAATCACTCTGTATCCAATGGCCTGTGTTCGGCCCAGCAACAAAATAAATGGCCTCTGCAAAGTTCAAACCTAGGTCCCTGCATACCACAGCCAATGCAATTTACCACTAAGCCATGGCACACATGCACAAACCTGATGTTATCACAAACATCATCCAGCACAGTCATGCAACAGCACAGGAAATGCATATAATTATGTAGATGTATGTGCATGTGTATGAAGAATGAACGTCATGACAATAAAGCATACAAAAAGAATGAGAAGGAAAACAACAGCAACTCCTGTATTATTTAGTGCTGTCATCTTATGTCATATCAGGCTGGGCAGGGGTGAGCAAATCACTGCTTCTCAAACCACAGACAGGATACTACCAGTGGGAGTAACATTGTCAACCTGCTAAGTCTACCTTGCAAACAATTACAGGGTTGTCCCTGGTGGGACTACCCAAACTTGCAGGTTGTTTGGACTTCCGACCATTACACAAGCCAGGGCAGGTATGTTCAAGGACTAAAAGGTTAGGAAAGCCTAATGATACATGGGTTGAGACAACATATGTGTAGGGTCCCTAATGCTGCGGAGAGGGCAATGTGTGGAGGTGTGTTATGACTGGGATAGCAACTGGAGAATGGATGGTTTGCATGTATGTGAAACCTGGGTGGGGTGGAGGAACCATGGGTATGAAATTATGGATCCAGGCATGTCAGGGTTGGATGGCTTGGTACTAATTGGACCACCTCGTGGAGGTCAGCGAGTTTGTTATAAATATATATGCATACACACATGCATACATCTATAAGTAGAAGTACATTCCCTGTACCACATTCATTCCTTTTGCAGACATAAATAACATGAAAGTGCCCCTGCAAACCTCAACAGTAGATAGAATAATAGGTTGTGCATAACCATAAATGTAATAGGTTCATAGATTCATGGGTAGGTACTAGGCTATCTGCCCAAGGGCATTTATAAGCCTGGCCAAGGTGTGTCGGCTTACGCCGCCCCATTGATCAATTTACTGAGCCTCTGTCAAACAGAGTTATTGAATTGATCCTAGTATGTCCCAGTCTTTGCCACCCCCCCCCAATTATATTTGGCTTTGGCTAAACTTCTTACATTAAGGGGTTGAGAGGTATGATTCTCGTGTATGTTTAGTTGTGTTGTGTGGCCTCTAAGGCTCAAGTCATGACTGAATGGAGTCCTGACTCGTTGGAACAGTCTGCATACTCGGTCAACAGATGTTAAATAAATAAACATTTATTTATAGTTCATTACAGAAAAGACGGTGACCCTCTTCTCTGCACTTTGGCTTATATATCCCGACTCAATATCATGCAAAATGCATGGCCATTTAGACTGTCATGAAATGCTTGTCATATATATATATATATATATATATATATATATATATATATATATATATATATATATATATATATATATATATATATTATTATTATTTCTTTGTGACATTTCGCACGATTTTGCTGGGATATAAAATTCCAAGGCGAAATAAGTTGTGGTTTTGTTTCTGTTGTATATTGCAGTACTATAGTATTAGAGTTATAAGAAGATAGAGGGAAGGGACGAATCTGCAAAAATTCAGATGTGTGTATTTTGTCTGAAGTTAGTGCTGTTCTCAAAAAAATAAAATGTGAGGACTTTCTCATTATGAAATAGTAGAATCATTCCTGTGATTTGCCGGCTACATCAATGCCAATCACTAAACCGGTCTTATTTGTAATATAATTTTGCCGAACTCGTACATTATTTGGTTTCATGTGTAACTTGTGCGTTATCATATAGTCTTAGTTATTAATTTATTGTAGTGTCTTGTTAACTGGAGTAACGAAGTAATGAAGTATAAAGTCTAATCTTGAAATAAAAACATGTGTGTCCCAGGTGGGACAACCCAAAAATTGGGAATAGTGTCCTATTGGTCACGCATTTCACCAATGTTTGTGGACTAAAAGTTTGGGATGTCTGAGGACATGTGGATTGAATCAACTCATGGGATGGGTCCAGAGGAGTAGGGAGTGGCCAATGTGTAGTGATGTGGATACACCGTGTTTCCCAACTGGAGAATGGATGACTGCTGTGTCAGTGAAGTGTTGGGGTGGGTGCTCGGGGAACTAGGATCATGGGTATATGGGTATATATGCAAATAAAGCCGCTGCACAGTAATAGTGTAGTGGTTAGAGCATCTGCCTAATGAACAGACATTCCCGGTTTGAATCCCACTGCAGCATGTACCATTTAGTCATCAGTTTACTGTATAGCCTGCATAATAACAATTAAATGTAAACCGGAGTGAAGTGTCAGTGTCATAACGAATAAGGCACTAGTAAGCAAGTATAAGCATAAATAAGCATTAGTAAGCATATGTAAATACTAGTTAGCATGTTTGTGTGTCAGGAAGCAGTGCTAACAGCTGGTTACAGTTTCTCACAGTAGGCAGGGATGTGTAGGAAGGGTGTAGGGGAGGTCCATACCTGCCCATTTCTTCTACAAATGTGCTGGTGCCTGGTGCCACCTGCACTGATAGCATGATGCAGGTATTCTGTGGCATCTATCCATACAGGGCATGTGTGTAAGGCATTGTATGTCCTTTGTGGATCAAATTTGATGGCACCAGATATGTTGCAGGCATCCAGTGGGGAACATAGTGCCATGCCCTCTGCAGCCCACTGCAATCACACCATGCTTACTGTTCTGGCAACAATATGCAGGGTACTAAGAATGTAGTGGCAGTCTTCTAGGCAAGTGTGTTTCTGTATGAGACATGGGTTCAAACTGTATTCCAGGTAATATTAGGGTTGCTTACTTTGTTCAGGCCTTTTATCAGATGTAGGGTTATAACTTGTCAACCCAGTCTCTTGGCTGATTGAAATCTGTATTCCTCGTCAGGTGGACATTGTGACATATAATATGGCCACCATATAGTAAAAGTACAAAACCCATTCCTCAACAAGTCCAGTTGTTAGACACTCACAGCCACCTCCACACAGGATACAACTGAGAAACACACACACACACACACACACACACACACACACACACACACACACACACACACACACACACACACACACACACACACACCTGCCATGTCTCAGAATAGAACCCCTACCTAACTAGTTCATCACACTACAGCATTACACAGCTATGCACTATACAGATTACAGGGCTACAAGGTTCCCAGACGTGTATTTTCAGGTGGGTGACATTAGAAACCTAATCCTGAATGCCTTGGCAAAGTTGGGTATGTGCATTGTATGGAGTGTGACTACTCTAGAAAGAGTTGTTCTCTACTCAGGCAGAGACAGACAAACACACACACAGTTGCCAGGTCTGGGATTAGAACACTTAACTAACTACTTTAGCACACTACAACAGTACACAGTTATAGGACACACTATGGAGAGTACTAGGTTGCAGCATCCCCAGAGGTGTATTTCTAGGTGGGTGGCATCAGCAGGATTGCCAAAGTAGGGCTAATGAATTGTAGTGAGTGTGAAAAGCTAAACATGCAGTGCTCTCTGCAAAGGCATAGGAACAGACAAAACAGCATCCAAAACTCCCATGTTTGTGATTAGAACCCCTACCATACCAGAGATCTATATCACACTACAGCATTACACTGTTATAGCACACACCACCGAGATTGCTGGAATACTAGTTTCCCCAAAGTTGTACTCCCCAGTGATTGACATCAGCAGGATTGCCAATGTAGGGCATTTGAATTGTACTGAGTGTGACTAACCTAAATTGCCACAATTAGTCTATATGTATTAACCGCTGTCCTGGCCAGACCAAGATAACTAACCACTAAGCCATCACAACAGTACATGAGACTGAGGTTTCACCACAGTAATCCCACCATAGGCTAATCAAAGTGAACATGTGAAAGGAATGTATATACAATTGTCCATAAAAGACCTCTCCAAAGCCATCTTCATGCTACTCAAGGCAGAAGTGACAATGTTTGTGACACCCATGGAGACAGGAGCTGACAGTTCTACTGATGAATCCTGCACTAAGGTACTGTATGAGCACATCCACTTGTGCATGATTCCTGACATCCCACATGGAACCACAAGGCTCACCTCCCAAATAAGCAAACCAGTCTGGTGGTTTCCTGCCATTAACAGAGTATACAACAGAAGGTAGACACTGTTGAAGCATACTCCAAAGATGTAAACAACTCCCTTACCAGCCACAGTAAGACATTGAGATCCCTCGTGGAATCCTCCAAAGCTGGTTATGTAACTAAAATCACCACAGATCCCATAGACAACCACACAGCATTCTATAGTTATGTCCAGAATCTAACTGGCAATGCTGAGAAGTGCTTGAGCTATGACAGAATGTCATTACACAGACTGCTCCCACGGATTGTGCTAATATCCTGGCAGATTGGTTTAGTGCCACAGTTACCCCCTCTCACCCCCAAAAGGGCCCATGGCAATATGAACAGAGTTCCATTGGCCAGTAATCATGGCACACAGGCAGAAACCGCACTATCCACAGCTAAGAATACATCATCCATGGGACCAGACTGTCATGTGTAATCATAATCTCGCATCAGGCCTGGTGCCCACTGAGTGGCTCACAGCTGCAATTATCCCACTCCACAAGGGGGGATCCACCTTGGATTCCTGGAACTACTGTCACATCAGTCTGAGGAGCCCAATCTGCATGGCCATGGAATGCATTATCAGGGAGGTTTGGAACACAGACATTGGCAACCCTCAAACACTGGACCCCACACAGATTGGGCTCATGGAGGGCCACTCTTGCCTCCTGGAAACTGATTGTCTGCTTTGACTCAGTATGCAAAGCTGTTGAAGAGGGTAAGGCAGTGCACAATGCTTATGTGGACCTCACCAAGCCCTTCAATACCATACACCAGTCTGAAAACATAGATTAACATACTAATCCGGCCATACATCCACTCGATGGTTTGCCACATGGCTTACTGACAGAACCCAAACTGTAGATGTAACCATCTCCAAAGCCATCTCCCGACAAGTGACAGGTGGAGTACCTGAGGATTCAGTCCTGGGACCACTGTTGTTTGATATCTACATCTCTGTAGTACAGGCCAACAGTACAGGACTCTGGCTAACAAAGGTAAAAGATGACTGCAAAATGGGAGTCATTATGAGCCTGACTGTACTGCATGATATGTTACTGATACCAGCCTGACATCATACAGATGGGATGGGGTACTGTCAACATCTTGTGGTCTTGTTGTGTAAGGTCCTGGTTATTGGATCTGCAACAGTTGGTAGTGTATTGCAGGGCAGACATGTTTGGCTGTGGGGGGAATACCTATTTGTGCATGACGTATGTTTGTGCCTGTCAACTCCATTCATGGTACATGTGGACATATATGTTTCTGGTATGTTCCCACCTTATCTACAGATGTATGTCTGTATATACCTATATAGATATAAATATCTGCTTACACATATGTGGATATATATATATATATATATATATATATATATATATATATATTTATATATATATATATATATATATATATATATATATATATATATATATATATATATATTTATATAAATATATATATATATATATATACACATTTGTATCTGTGTAGACATTAATATATTTTCACACACACATACATCTACAGGTTGGAATACATTCTCTGTGCTGCTGAATGACTGGGCCGGATGATATGTTTGTGCATACAGCAGGGTTATGTATATCTGAGGTGGCTTAGAGGTAAATTACTTTGTCTATGGTGTGCATGGTCCTGGGCTCAAACCTTGCAGAGGTTGCTTATTTTGTTACTAGGCAGAACAAGGGCCGATGGATACAGAGTGATTAAGGCACTGTAAAGCAGTTGTAAGCATGTTGTCAGGCATGGTATGTCCATTGTGAGTCACATGTGAAGGCACCCCAGCCTCAAAGCTAATGTACATCTGTTATCCCTGTATGGTTTACATTGTGATATAGAGTACGGCCAACATACAAAATATGCAAAACCCCCTCCATATTGCCTACAGGTGTCACACACTTACAACCACCAATACAGAGGACACAAGTCACACACACCTGTCATCTCTGGTATTTGAACCCCTACCTAACTAGTTTATTACACTACAGCAGTATGCAGTCATAGTACACACCACAGACATTACTGAAGTACCTCTTCCCCAAAGGTGCATTTTACAATGAATGACATCAGCAGGATTACCAAAGAAGGGCATTTCAAGTGTAATGCGAGTTTTACATTTCTTTTAAATGTGTTTACCCGCTGCTTACTGTTGCAAACACACATTTACACCCGCCTTATTCAGGCCTAAACAAAGTTATTAATAGCTATTGGCACCTTGAACCCTCGGCCATGCACACTATAGTCACTGGACTTACCACTAAACCATCTGCATTATGTAAAAGTTTCATGGTTTTTAGAATACATGGTTTACTACGGTTATTCCACAGTACTGAAAACACATGGGACAGTCACTTTGTGTACATATGTACAGTACCTTTTAATGTACTGTACTTTGTGAAACAACATGGACAAGTCTACATGTGTGCAACTGTTATAAATACATACTAAATATATATATATATAATATGCATTTCTGTGATGTGTACACACACACACACACACACATATATATATATATATATATATATATATGTGTGTGTGTGCATACACAGACATATTTATAGCCATATATATAAACATCTCTGAACACCCTTTGTGACACAGAAGGATTCCAAAGGAATTGAAGTGTACACAAAACACAGGAAACTCTTGTATTATAACATTTAAATTTTAATTAGTTCACCAGAGAAGGGATGGTTGTTGTGTATGTGGAGTTTGGGGTGGGGACTGATGGGTAAGGAAATACACCCCAAGGATCACTTCTGTATCACTGCTCAACAGTGACACAGGAAAATAACATACCTAACAGTAGTCATTCTTGACTGTCTGTTCTTTTCTATTCCTACTTATGTAATATTCTGTAGACTCCACTCACCACAGATGACTACCATGCTGTGTAGCATGTTAAAAGACATAACACATGTGTATGCCTGGCTACAGGGTAGTTACACACACACAAACACACAAAAACTTGCCAGTATTGTGCTTACAAGTCTTGCCTATGTAAAGGTTACTGGTAGAGTGGTAAGCAGTTGGGGGATGTGCCACAGAACCCATACAATTACAGTTAATCTGATTATGTGTCTGAGCTGGGTGACATCACAGGAATGATTACTTGGAGTGGGAGGGGGAGGGTGGCTTAGCAGATGACAAGCATAAAGGTCAGTGCAAAAGGTGGTTTCTCTTTAGAAAGCAGTAAAACCCACTGTCATGGCAGGATGCAGACACAAATATACACACACACACACACACACACACACACACACACACTCAGGGGTTTGCAGATACACACATAAGTTGCCAATGGTGGGATCAGAACTCCTGCCTATTGACAGCTCACTATTCAGGTATGAAACACACCACAGCGATTACACATTTCAAGGTAGTTAGAATGCCCTTCTAAGATTGAGGACATCAACAGGGATATGGACAATTAAGATGTGCATAGTTGTAAACATGTGTGTTTAAAGTAGGAGTCCATTACAACCTCTATGCACAAACAAGACACATCATCTGCAGGTAAGACATAGGTAGGCCTGAGAGGTGTATTTCTAGCACAACAAGCCCTGTACTGGAATATGTCCATCTGTGGAATGGACTACTACTATCACTATACTAGGTTACAGTGGGCATGCTCATACACTTAGAAACAAAGGGCTTGTTTGGCTGCACTGACTCCAATTACACAAGTTGACAATGGGCACACTCATACACTTAGTAGCACAGGGCTTTTTGGGATGCACTCTGATTCTAACTACAGAAGGCCACAGTGGGCATGCTCATACACTGATACTTACAGAACACATTGTAATGGACTCCTATTGTAAACACACAGGTTTACAGCTATGTACATTTTAACTGTCAGTATATATGACCATCATACAGGTTTACTAACAGATACCTGTATGTGGCCCATAAATGATATATCTGCATCTGTGCTGTGTGATACACATGCATACATGTACATGAAGTACTGCCATATAGGTTCATAGGTTCATAGGTAGGTACTAGGCTATCAGCCCTGGGACCTATACAAGCCCAGCCAAAAAGGTACCCTGGGTTTTGCCACCCAAGAAAATTATTTTCCTGTGCCACTGTCGAGCAGAGCCACAGAAGTGATCCCAGGGGTGAATTTCCTATTTCCCATCCAATCATCAAGATTTTTCTTGAAGAGTGCTAATGATGAGCTTTGTTTGATATAGATAGGTAGTTTATTCCAGAGTATGCAAAGTCTCTGGGACAGGAATTTATCCCTCTGGAATGTTCTGTTTATTGTGGTGACAAGGTTTAGGTCCCTAGACCGTGTAGCTCGGAGGGATTGGGATTTCATTAAGTGGAGCATGTCCAACAGCTCTGGGTTTGACATAGCTTTGTATGTTAGGCAGAGATCACCTCTGAGTAGGCAAAATGTGACGGAGTAAAGCTGGAGTTTTTTTAGATGGTCTGCATAGGGCATCTGTTTGAGGCTGGTAATCCTCTTTGTGAGGTATTTCTGCAGCCTTTCCAGTTGTTGTAGATGTCTTGTGAGGTACATACCAAAAGGGGCATTGTACTCAGTAATGGGTCTAATGAGTGATGAGTAGAGGGGAACAATGAACTCTTTTTTATTGGGTGAGAAACCTTTTGTGATGATGTGTGCCACAGAGAAGGATTTCCTGACTACTGTGGCGATGTGATTATCAAAGGAGAGGCTACTGTCCACCTGTGTCCCAAGGTCTCTTATCACACTTTTGGTGTTAAGTATACTACCACCTATGTTGTAGTTCATGGGTACAGAGTTTTTACCAAAGGGGATGACAATGAACTTTTTGGCATTGAGCTTGAGGCCATGGCTTTGACACCAGGCATCTGTCTCAGTGTGGCCCTTTTGTAGGATGTCCACATCATTAGGAGTTTCGATTATGGCTCCTAGTTTGCAGTCAGCTGCAAACTTCGTTAGCCAAAGACCTTCTGTGTTAGCCTGTACTTCAGATAAGTAGACAAAAAACAGGAGAGGACCCAGGACTGAACCCTGTGGTGCTCCACTTGTCACTGGTCTGAAGTCGGATTTGAAGTCTGCTACTTTCACAGTGTGGGTTCTGTCAGTGAGCCAGTTGGCAACCCATCTTGTGACATAGGGATTTATACCTAGTTTAGTGAGTTTATCTATATTTCCAGAGTGGGGGAGGGTGTCAAAAGCCTTGGCAAGATCTAGATAGGCTGTGTGAACCAACTTACCCTCGTCTATGGCTTTGGTGACTGCTTCAAAGAAGTCTATCAGGTTTAGAAGAACTGATCTGCCTTTTACAAACCCGAACTGGGTGGGGTCCAGAGTTTGGAGATTACCAGTGTCTTTGTTTATATGTTCCATGATGATATGTTCTGTGGCCTTGCAGACCAGGCTCGTCAGGCTAATGGGGTAATAGTTTCTGGGGTCTGTGGTGGCTCCCCCTTTGTGGAGCGGGATAACTATCACTGTGCACCATTCAGTGGGCACAGAGCCTGAGGTGAGGTTATGATTGAACATGGTACTTAGGTGGTGTGCCAGTTCGTTCTGTAGTTCGTGTAGAATGCAGCCTGGGATGTTGTCTGGTCCCATGGGTGCTGTGTTCGTGGCATTGGAGAGTGTGGTTTTTACATGTGCAACCATGATTACAGGAACTTTGCATTCTTCCGGTATAGAGATGGGCCCTTTAGGGGGTGAGAGCGGAATAAATTTAGCACTGAACCTATCTGCCAGGATGTTGGCAATATCAGTTGGGTCTGTCTATTTAGTGCCATTGTGCTGTAACTCAGAGCAGATCTGAGTGTTGCCATTGAGATTCTTGACATAGCTATAGAATGCTTTGTGGTTGTCTTTAGAATCAGTGGCAATTTTGTTTTCATAACTAGCTTTGGAGGATTTTATGAGGGATCACAGCTTCTTATTGAGGCTGACCAGGGAGCTCCTCCACTCATGGGATTTTACTCTCTTTTGCAACAGTTTCTTCCTTCTGTTGTACAGTTTGTTTATGGCAGGGGACCACCAGATTGACTTCTTTTTTTTTGGAGGATAGCATCTTGATTCTGTTTTGGATAGCACGATCCATGCACTCTTGTAAGTTCTTATAAAGTGCAATTGTGTAGGATTCAGTAGTTGTAACTGTATTGTCTAATTGCATGGGTGTCATGAAGTTCACCACTTCTGTCTTAAGAAGCATGAAGTTGGCTTTGGAGAAATGTTTTTACCGTGGTTTCCTTAATGGGGGTTGGGGGGCAGGATGTGGATATCTAGGGTGATTAGCTCATGGTCTGATTGGACCAATGAGGCATTGACTTCAGGTGTGGAACACCGGTCACTCATGTTGGTAATGACTAGATCTAGGATATTGTTGCCCCTGGTTGGGTTGTGGATAAGTTGATCCAGGGCACTAGAGTTTATGAATTCCATAAAGTGTTGAGTGAAAGAGTTGGTACATGAGTAGTTTTCCCAGTTAATGGTGGGGTAGTCGAAATTGCCCATTATTAGGGTGTTTGATTGAACCCTAATATTTTCCAGTACATCAAGAAAAGAGGAGTGGGAATCCTGGGGCATGGTGGGGGATCTATAGCAAGCTACAATTTGGATTGCAGTTTTGCCCAGAGTTAGTTGCACTTGGATAACCTCGGATGCATTATGCTGAGCAACTAGCCTGGAGGTGTGGATATCCTTAATGAATATGGACACACCTCCGCCTTTGGTGTTCCATTCCAGGTTACATGGCCAAAAAGTGTGGTATGAGTTATAGCCTGGTAGTGCAGGGGTGCTCTCTGGAGCCTTGAACCAGGTCTCAGTCACTGCACAGATATCGATGTTCTCCATTTTAAGGAGTGCCTCAAGTGAGTGCATTTCGTGATTTAGACTTCTAGCATTGAGTAGCATCACCCTCAGATTTTGCTTGCCTGTTCCTGTTACGGTGGTGAATCTGTCATTTGAACCTTGCCTAAAAAGGTACTATAGGGGCAGCAAGAACCTTAGCCAGTATCCAGAATCCCAGGGGTGGCAGGTGCAGGCCATCTCTGTCAAAGCATCGTGGTCTGTCGCCCATATCATCCCAGGCAGACAGATACTGGATCCCTTTAGAATGCCACCAGAAGCTTAGCCAATTGTTGAAGCCAATCATTTTGTCCTTGTACTGTGGTATCATTCTAGGTGATGGCAGAATGCTACTCAGGGCTAGGGTCATATCTGCCTGGGCTACAAGATCGGAGAGCTCTTCCATGTCTCTTTTCATGTAGTCCAGGGAGGTACTTCTCAGGTCATTCACACCATCATGGTCAATGACAGAGTCATATTTGTACTTGTTGTGGAGTGACCTGAGTACATGAGTTATGTGGCAGATCCTGGCATCTAACAGGCAGCTTAAAGTAACCTTCTCCTTGTTTAGCCTGGTGAGTGGGACATATGTGCCTGACTATAGAGTCACCTATGACTAGTGTGTTGGGTATGTTGTTTTGCCTTATTGGCTGTGGTTAAGTGGCACACTGAGTCTGTGGGCTATGTGTCATTTGGGTTGTGTTGGGGGGGGGTGGAGGTTGCTTGCATTTCTGCTTTGGAGGTCTCTGTTGCTTGAGCAGATTATTATTGAGAGCCTCTGCAAATGTTTTTGTGTTTCTATGTGTGGATTTTGGTGGTGTAGATTTAGTGAGACTATGTGATGGTGTGGTGCAAGTGTTTACCTTCTCCTCTTGACTGTCAAGTTCAGTCTTGGTTGGAGAAAACTTTACCTCCAGTTTGGCTAGATAAGTGCATCTCTCACAGGTTGTAGTGTTGAGTGGTAGGAAGAGAGGGTTGTCTGTGTACATGAGGCAATTTCTACATTGCCCCAAGATGCCCAGATTCATCAGATAGACAGCAGAGAACACTGGGAGCTGACCTTTGGACATGCCTGAATAAAAAACTATTTTCCTCTAGATAAGTGAGGAAAGTGAGTACAAGAGTTGTTTTTCTCTAAGCAAGTGAGAAAAGTAAGTACCAAAACTGTTTCCTCTAGGTAATGAGGAAGGTTGAGTGATGTAGTAATTAGTAGCTTACTTAGTGCTTACAATAAGTTCTAAACAAGTGCTGATCATGAATAAGCAAATTCAAGTACTAAAACTAAGAATCTGTATCTGGACTAAACTAGTTACAGGAAAGGGGGGAAACAAGTGCAAATGAGGGCTTTTAAATCAGAAAGTTGAGAGAGATGGAAAAACTGCCCAAACGGCCAATAACTACAATTTCTGGGCCAGAATCACTCCTTAAGTGGTAGATGAGTTACCTAGTGCTTACTACTCCCACTGATAAGCTAGAAGGCTTCCCTCCAACACAGAAAGTTTGGGGGGCTCAGAAGCTTACATACAGTCCTGGATACAGCAAATTTGAATCTGGACTACACTAGTTACAGGAAAGGTAGGAAACAGGCTTAGATTTTTTTTTATACAGAAAAGTAGCTAAAACAGCAGTAAAAACAAATCAAATGCACTGCAAGCTAGCACACTTGCGTATGTAGCAATGTTAGACCAAACAGTTTAAAAAATGCAATTAAATTAAAAATGACTAAAAACAAGTGCAGAAGGAGTCTATTAGGTAGAATGAGGTAAAGAGATGGAACTGGGGGGGAGTGTCCCAGATCAAATCTACAGTGGGGGCAGGCAACTGCAAAAGCCTCCATATTTAAACAACAAGACAAGAATAGGGAGGGTGGGTAGGGGAAAAACAACACCTTCAGCAGAGATCTGAAAAACTATACAGTGAAGCAAAAATAACAGTGCACAACTCTGAAGTCAGCCAGCAATGATATAAAATTAGTCAAGCAACAATTAACAGTACACAACTCTGAAGTGCCAGGAAAATATACGTATCTCTGTCTTTCTCCAGATAGTTTGAAGAGCACTCTGTCAGGACACAGGAAGGCTCCAGCAATGCTATGCAGGCTGTTACTAACAGGGTCTAAGTTTTGCAAGTAATCCTTGAGTTAGTCATATAACACACAGGATGTAAAACCAGTTATACAGACTTAAGACACCGCAGAAATAGGAGGAGGTGGGGAAAACCACCTTCAGCAGAGATTTGATAAACTACACAGTGAAGCAAAAATAACAGTGCACTACTCTGAAGTCAGCCAGCAATGATATAAAATTAGTCAAGCAACAATTAACAGTACACAACTCTAAAGTGCCAGGAAAATATACTTAGCTCTGTATATCTCCAGATATCTTGAAGAGCACTCTGTCAGGACACAGGAATGCTCCAGCAATGATATGACATAATGGCATATATGTGAAACATGCACTGTTATGCATGTGTGGAAGTGACAGGCAATTGGTTAACTGGGACATACAGGTGGATGCAAAGTACAGCATGTGTCACACACATAGCTGCCCTGAAAGGCATAAATTGATATCAGGTTGTGGACAGTGGCATCATAGTTGGAACAGTGGCATATGCAAGCATACTATGTGAGCCCCATTGTCTAATGGTACTGACGTGCAGGTGTTAAGATGACCTTGCCCACCTGTGTTAGTAGTTGTCATTATTAGCAGGACTGTTCCACTAAGTATATCTCACATTGGTCATCTACACAATGTCTGCTGCTGTCCGTCACCTTAGATGTAGCATTTGATACCAAGCACAATACTGCCACTCGCAGTGATGTTATGGTACGAGTGGCAACTGCTTGACCAAAACAATGAGCCCATGTCCTGCTGTAATTATGAGCTTTCCAGTGTCTGTCATTCTGGGATGACATGACTGAAAGAAGACAAGCCTTTGTCACATATCACATGCAGCCATCATTCAAGGGAGTGTGGATAATATCTAGGTTGCATTTACCCATATAGTGCCATTCCAAGGCAAATGTCCTAAACACAGAAGTAACACCCTGACACCTGCAAGACAATTGCATTGGATGCTTATGCTAACCAGTGCTACATGTGTGGCTTTCATAATCCACATGCTCAATGTAGAACCTACAATGAGGAATACTGACATCTGTGCAGTGAGGAACACCTGGCTGAAGGCTCTGTAGTGCACAACAGCACTACCACCATATAACTCAGATCCAAACATGTGGGCCATAACATTGGTATGGATCACTCCAGGTGGTGGTGTCCCCATATTCATAAAGGCTACTCACAAGTAAAGACCACTACTCCAACATAGTTCATCACAGATTAGTCAGGTACAGGTGACAGTGGCAAAAGCTGCATTCTAGCTTGTATCCTCATATACATCTCCCACCCTGTCCTCAGACTACCAACACACATCCATAAATGTGGTATGAAATATTATGGTACAACACCAAATAACCTTCGACTGGTGGACTGTACCTAGCCCTACATCAACTGTGCAAAGTACCCATGTACTGACACAGTTACATAATGTGTTATTCAATTCAATAATACCACTGTTTTTAACCAGGTCAGTTGTACACATACCAGGGTCCCTTGGATGTTGTCAGCAGTAATACAGTTGACGGTTGCTATACACCAGTAAACAACACCCTAGTGGTTGGATATGACCTAGATGTACCTGCCCTGGATATGTAGATCCCACACTCATACACCATACATATAAATACCATAGCTGTTGTTGTCCTTTGTACATACAGGTGGCTACATTCATTGCACACATGCAGATGGAAAATAGGTCCATGGCTGCTGAATGCTAACAGTACATAAGGTTTGATATCTATGTTGACAGAGGTAATAATCTCTCTCTACTGGTCACCTATGACACCTATCATATCATACAACAATCCATGTGGCATATATGTCATTAGACATGTCCAACAAATGCAATGCCTACAAACATACCAAAATAACAGGACAGTAGGCCTTACACAGATGACCTGTATTGACAGACTTGGGGAAATACAGATATGCTCTGTTTGTTCCTGAGTAGTTATAGCTGATATGTCTATGACATGCACATCCATGTGTGACCCACAGCTCCTACATATATCCCATGTCAACAATTGCAAGCCATGCATGCTGTGTGCTGTCTGGACATGAATCTTATTATCACAATAGCCACAATGTGCTGGGGTGAGATGTTTATAAGCCACAGACCTCACACATGCTTGAACAAGTGTAATGCCTAGCTCAAACAGAGCACATTGCTGGCACTCTTTCAGTAATCATGAGGTGTGTGTGGCAAATATGAGGTGTGTGTGGCAAATATGATGTGCTCACTGTTGACAATTACAGTGCCCTGGCTTCACAGTGGAACTGTCAACTAACAGTTTGTGGCATCATGACATGGAATATTGTTGTGCATGTCGCTTGCTGATATGTGCTGTTGGCGTAAATGTCCACTTAGCTACTCAGTGAAGGTGGTTGTGTGTCCTATGGGTACATGAATAGAACATCCAATATGGTGTAATGCTTAGCTAGACTTCACACATGGTGTGGGGAAGGTGTGGAATGTATCCTCTTAATCTGATAGTCCACTTACTGATGGAGACTGCATATGTGTACATGTATTGATGTGTGTTTAGATTCCATGTGTGTGGAGTGTCTGATGTTTGAAGGTGACTGTTGTCTTAGTACATCATGCAGTTGCAATGCAGCCACAACATTGCCAAGTGTATATGTTGATATGCTCAAAGTACAGTAAGCTGTACTTTAGGCATGGACAGATGTTTGGACATAACTACTAAGTGGTGGGGCTACTTTGCAGATGAATGATTACTGAAGACAGCTCACAGGTGTGTTACAACCATTCCTACAACAACCTGTGTAAACTGTTCTGGTGCTGTTAATTGAAGGGGAAGACACACAAAGTAGAATGCAGTAAGGGTGACACTGAAGGCAAACCTCTTTACACCTGTAACAGAAACACCTCCCCTGTGCATATATTGTGCATATGTCAGCATAGCTGGCAAAGGTAAAAGTCAGTAAGCTTTGTAGCACGTGCAATAGTGATGTAACTCTGTAATACCTATCATGAGATAGGCAGGTGTTTGATCCCCAGTACTGGCAAGGGTGGGTGTTTTTGTCCATATATGTCACATATGGTGGGGAATACATCCCCAATGTGTTTTACTCTCCTGTACACTGTTGTAGACATCTGTACAGAGTGAAGTGTAGAAAGCAAGACATAGGCAGGGATTTGAATCTCACACATGTCAAGTGTCAGTATGTGTGTGACTTAGGTGTATATCTATGTGAATGCCACAGTGTGTGTGTGTGTGTGTGTGTGTGTGTGTGTGTGTGTGTGTGTGTGTGTGTGTGTGTGTGTGTGTAAGGCTGTCTGATCCCTGGAGAGAGGCTGGATTTTACCATACTCAAATGATAAAACCCCCTCCCCACATCCAATCACTGCAATCTAGTATCCCTGTTGATGTCATCAATCTTAGAAGGGCATTCTAACTGCTTGTAAATGTGTAAGCCTTGGGGTGAGGTTTGTTTTACCATAGTCTACTGATATACCCCCCTCCCCATACACACTCACCGCAATCTAGTATCCCTGTGGATGTTCTCAATCCTAGAAGGCCATTCTGACTGCCTGTAAATGTGTAATCTCTGTGGCGCGTCTCATAACTGTGTAGTACTATAATAATGATTTGTAAAGGGGCAGGGGTTCTAATCCCAGCACTGGCAACTGTGTGTGTGTGTGTGTGTGTGTGTGTGTGTGTGTGTGTGTGTGTGTGTGTGTGTCAGAGTGTGTGTCTATGAATCCATGAGTGTGTGGGTATGCATGTGTGTTTGCATCCTGCCATGAGAGTGGGTATAACTGCTTTCCAAAGAGAAACCACCTTTTCAACTGGCCTTTACCCTTGTCATCTGCTGAACCACTCTTTTACCTCCTCCCCGCTCTGGGTAACTATACCTGTGATGTCACCTAGTATGGATGTGAGGCTCTGGCCACAGTAGCTTACTACACAGCTATCATGCTCTTGGACCATTAGATCAGTAAACATGTTTGTAACTTGGGAGATTATAACTGTGATGTGGAAGCTACAAAGTGCATGCAGGTATTGTCATACAGACCTGTGAGTAGTCTAAAGTTACATATGGGACACTAACTGAAAACACTGACATCCCCCTTGTAGTCTGTATGTACACATTTGGCACATGCAATTACACCTGAAAGAAGAAGGTAGAACATCAAGATCAACATGCAGTTACTGGTGTTACACATGATACATACTGTCAACAGTACAAAATGCATTCTAAAACTCTAGTACATGGTATGTCTGCTGCCTGTCAACACTACTCAACAATGATAATCTACAATTGTCTTCCTAGTATGTTCACCCTGTGCATCAGACCATATGACCATGTCCCTGCACCGATGGTATGGATGACGGGGATGCGGCACGGGCATCATCAGATGCACAGGGTGATAATGTTTGCCAGAGGCCTAGGCTGCACCATTGGATGACATCATTTGTGGGGGTTAAGACCTTTTATCTCATTGGGGATGTGTGGATGTTATGCGTGTGTGTGTGTTGAGGTGCCCTACATTTGTTTCTGGTGTGTGTGTGTATGAAGCAAACTGATCTGGCATGTGGCTAGCCTACACAAGGGTATTATTGACAGCTGCAGACTGAACAGGGCAGGTTGTACAGTTTACAGTGTCCGGCCATGACCACGTGACCTGCACCTGACAGGGGTTGCACGGCCACTACCAGGCAGAGGTCCAGATTGGGTACTGTCTGATGACACATGTCCAACAAAACCGTGTCCCTGTTGGAACCATCCAGGACCACTTGCACATGCCTGCTGTGTCCTGGTGTGGACAGCACAGCACCAGTTGCACTGCTGCTGCTACCACCACTATGGGAGCGGGCATGTGAAGTAGCATGTTCACGTACACCTTCAACAGTTGGTGTAGCTGGCCTACATCCACGTGCCCGACGCCTTACTCCCACCAGATGTTCTAGCACAGACATTTCACGCTCGAGGATCGACATGCCATGGTCAAGGACTCCCACCATGTCACACAATCATCTATCCAAAACATCTGCAAGCTGATGGTGAGCATTTGCAATTGCCTGGATGTTGTCAGTTAAAGAATGGACAGCAGCCCTCTGAAGCCTCAGACCTTCTCTGTTGTGCCATTCAAAACATGCTTGTGCCTCCATTACAGCCTGAAACATGCATCTGGTGACACCAGCTGATGTGCTATGTCTTGCAGGGGCATGTTGGCCAGAAGCCCCCCTATGAGCAGCCCTGGGCACATGCCTGTGTGGGACATCACCAGTCAGTTGGCTGGGATCATGGTGTGCAGACACACCTTCCATAGTCTCCACACTTTCCTGTTCCAGGCTACCACCTGCCACCTGTCCTTCCACTATGGCCACTGGTGATGGGGTATGTGTAGGCATGACAACTGTATGCAAGGATGAGGGAGATACAGGTGGAATGACAACCAATGGCACAGATTCAGCCCCTGACAACCCTGCCTGTGCCTCAATCATACTTTCATCATCACTGCTAGAGTCTGTGGGGACACTAACATCAAGTGGACCACAGGAGGCCAACACACCTACATCAACACCTGTGAGAGGCAGACAAGAACTGTACATTACCAGTTATACATCACAGTACAGACACACAGAGACAGACACACAGTGACAGACACACAGATAGACACAGACAGACACAGACAGAAGCATGATATGTCACCCAACGGCATGCAACATGCATGTGATGTGGCAGAAGGCATTCAGCTTAGACAATTATAGTGGTAGTTATCATACTTCCCTGAGTTGCACACAACAGCATGCATGTGTTATGGCAGAAGGAATTCAGCTTAGACAATTATAGTAGCAGTTATCATACATCCCTGAGTTTCACACAACAGCATGCATGTGTTATGGCAGAAGGCATGCAGCTTACACAATTATAGTAGCAGTTAGCATACATCCCTGTGTTTCACAATTTGTGTTAGTTTATGCCCCAAACCTGCAACACAATGCATGCACTATGCACCGTTGCACTGCACTGCCATGTTTTGTGCACCATACCCCACATCATAACAGACCATCACTGACCTGGGTACATCTGCCAGTGATGCTTTGTGTTGGCCACTGCCCCTATGTGTGAGGAGGATATGAGCAGGAGGGTATGTTGAGTGAATTATATGTTTGCCAGAGCCCTAGCTTGCATATCTCCCCATAAACAGTGCATGCCTGTTCAACATTTTTCTGCTTACCCCTGAGCTGAGTCTACAGACAATGTGCATGTGGCTGTACACACATGTTTGACATGGCTGTCCCTACTTTGCAATGGTACCACAGACCAGCACAGGTTAACAGTACACCAGCCTGATGTGTGGCATATGACCTTGACAATCACATGTAGTATGACATGCCTTCTGCTGAAGTGAATGACATGCATACATGTTTAACACAATGATGTCCTTTCAAATATACAGTGAGGTACTGGTGTCGCAATGCAGGGACGTGTTATATTAGCATCAAACATCTGCTGATGCAGTGTTGTCAGTCCACCCTACAGCTATACAGTGACATACTGCACATTGAGCTGATGTGCATAGCGATTGCAGGGCTTCATGTGGCTTCACTATTGCTATACAGTGTGAGTTACAGACACAGTTCATAGCCATGACTGTGTTCAGATACAATACATATCTAATGTGGAATGTGACCCATCTCACTGAGATATATACACACTAAACCCTACACAAGGTGTGCACAGCCCTGTATGATGTTTAGTGTGTCACATCTGCAATATAACCATTACACAAAGGCCATAGTTGTATTGTGTTGAGCCAATGTACAACAGGGTGTACATACATGTACATCCCTTCTACTGTCTGTGTTGCTTCATGTCTTTGGCCATCCTCCATGGCCATGTGTAAACATGTTTTGTCCAATGGTTGTGATGGGCATCTATTTCATATGTCAGTGTTGTCCCATATGACATACACCCATAGATGTCATATGCTCCACTGAGGACAGGTTTATGCAGACAAAGGGTGGTATGTTTGGGATGTGAGATATCATGTTTTGCAGGATAGTTAACCAGTGTTGCAGTCAGCCTACAAAATGTCATGGACATGTCAGATAACAGATGACATTGTGTGACATTCATAGCAAGGGTATACTCCACAAGGGTGAATCCTGTCGGTTTGTCATAATCCAGCTCCAAAACATATAGACTGTGTGCACACATATACTCTCTGTATAGTACTGTTTGTATTCCCCACGTGTGATACTGATCTGTAGCACATGTCCCTACAGTGAACAACACCTCCACCATTGTATTTACAGCTGTCAACACATCTGGCAATGACAGTTTGTAAGGTTTAGTGTAGGTTTTTCATATAGTCTTCAAATATTCCAGATGGGCAACCACTGTTATGCATTGCAGGTCTGACCTGTATATATTAACAGGATCACCATACATTATGTGTAGTGTATGTGTGTTAAATGGCCACATGGCAGATAGCATGCATTTAATATGATCTGTGCGTTATCAAGCCTGATAAGTAATAATAAACTCATCAGCAACAGGTTGCTGCCACTGCAAAATGCCAGAGGTACCTAAATAGGAGAGTCAGAGCAGTAAGATCATTATCCACACCTGTGCAATAGCTACAGGGTGCAATGTGCATGTTGGCACATAAGCCAGTACAATAAACTATACTATACAGTATGCACATCTGTGCATACATAGAGTAGCAAACGATAGTATGTGGCATGTGTGCATACATGCCTTGCATATGATAATTTAAATATTGTACAGTAACACATGTATCTATATTAAACATAGTTGTGTTATATGTGCAGTAGTGACTTACCAGTCAACTCTTGGCTCAGTGGTTGTGAGGCACGCACCTCCACAATATCAGCTGAAGCTTGTGGATGGAGTTCTGCAGGTCCCCAGGTTGGCCAGGAGCTCCTCAGTACGTGTGAGTGGGGGCTGGGTGAGTGGCCCCCCACCTGTTGCAGCTTGTTCGCTGGCGATTGCATTTTCAGGCTGTTTTGCCCATCTAATTAAGTCAGTGCAGTGTTGGCGCACCTGCTGATAGATGCAAATGTGGCCACCAAGATCATTTACCCTCCTGCAAAGTGCCTCCCACTGGGCATCCCAGCGCTGTGCATCCTGTGGCACATGTCTGAAAAGTGTCTCATGATTGTCAAGGAGGTATGAAATGAGGACCTCATCCTCCATGCGGCTGTACGGTGGCAGCCTGGCACATGGCATACCTGGCAGACATTATGATGGTGACAGGTCACAGTAACTCACAGAGAAGTATATAAGTACAGCTGCACATACATGTGTATCATATTTATTATAATTACAAATATGGCTTTGCATATCTGCATGACACTAACACCACTGACATGTTTAACTCACACACATTTGACACTTACCATGATTTCATGTTATCACCATATATGTGTGTGTCAAGTGATAACACTGCTCATACTCCATGTGGATGTTGTCTTGATGTGGGCATGTCTGTTTGCCTGTACTGGCGTCTTTACCTATTAGCACATGCCTGGATGTGTTGACATTAATGCAAGAGACCTTAATGCTGTGTATATCTCACATATATAGTCATACACAGCCTTAAGGGACATGACCTGTGACCCTGCAGACTTGCTTACAGCAAGTTGTACATATACGTGTTTTGCCATATACCTCTACATGGAACTGTACAGCAGTATGGCATCCTGCCATGTATTACCTTTGTTGCACATATGAAACACATGGGACTATGGCTAGCTTAATGTTATTTGCAGGGTTGTATATCAACTATAGCATGTATGGTCATAGTGAACTAGTAGGCTATATGCCCTGGGCCATGTATGAGCATAGGCTGAAAGGTTACCTAGCTGTAGCCAACAGACAGGTAACTTTCAGTGGCCAGTTCAAGCAGTGCCACAGAACTGATCCACAGGTTTACTGATATATTTTCCATGCGGTCATCACACCATGTCTCAAAGAGGGGCAATGTGCAGCTTTGCTGAAGAGGGATGCATAGTATGGCAGGAGTATGTCAAGTGTACGGGACAGGGATCTGTCAGGCATGTTATGATCCTTGTACTATAAAGGTGGATGTCCATGAAGTATGTGTTTATTTGAAATCAGGATGTGTAAGTGTAGCATGTCCAACATCTCTGGGTTGGACATGGCTTTATTCAGGGTAGGCATCATGCTACATAGTGGAGCTAGGGTTTGGGAAGGCAGGTGTAGGCCATCTGAACATGGCCAATAACACTAAAAAGAAATATGTGATTGATTATCGGTCAATTGAGTGTTGAGTATGGGTGAACAATTATCTCTGTATTTATGGATGGCACTCTGTCATGATTAGGGGTGCCACTTATGACTACCTGACTGGTGTGGTGAAGTGACTATCAAAGGAAAGACAACTGTCCAGCTGGATCCCATACACACACAGTTTCCATTATGTTGCTCGCTGCCTAGGTGGTAGTTCATAGGTACAGTGTTGTTAACATAGGGGATGACAATGCAATACTTTGCAGTGAGATTGTGGCCATACGTCAGACACCACACCTCTGACCCACAAAGGCCCTTCTGTATGTTGCCCACAGCCCTCATTGAGTCAACTATAGCTCCTAGTTCATAGTCATTTGCAAACTTCAATAGATAGATGCCTCCTGTGTTAGTCTGTGTGGTATAGATTTAGATAACAAAGAGGGGAGTACCAGAACTGAACCCTGTAATACTGTAGCTGGCACTGGTGTGCTGTGCATGTATTAGTCAGACACCTTCTGTCATGTTGGTTCTGCCAGCGGTCCAGTTGCCAACTAATCTTGTGACATAGGAATATATACCTAGTTTACTGAGTGTAGCTGGAACCCAGTATGGGTGATGGTGTCCTAAGACCTTGCAAGGTCAAGATATGCTGTGTGAATCAACCTTACTGTCATCTACATCTGTACTGACTACATCAAATAAGTTGATCAAGGTTCATGGCCTTACAGACCAGACTCAGCAGGGTGGTAGTGCACTATTTTCCATTATCAGTAGTGTCTCCCCCTTTGTGGGGTGTGATAACTGTTGCTGTGTGCCACTCAGTGTGTACACAGCCTGACACACAGCTATGATTGAACATGATGTGTAGGTGGAGAGCAAATTGTTCTGACGTTTGTGTAAAACACACCCTGGGATGTTGACAGGTGCCATGTAAGTGGTATGTAGGGGTTTAGAGAGTGCAGCTTGTACCTGCATAGTTGTTATTACAGGGACTCTGTAGTGTACATGAATATATAAATATATGTACCTGTTGGGGAGAGGTGAGAGCTGGTTTAAGTTATCACAGACCTTATCTGGATGAACAAGTGCAATTTCTGTAGGTGCAGTACTTCTCATGCCATAGTGCTGTGAAGCAGGGCAGGTGTTGTCGTTGCCATTACGATTCATGATACAGCTATAGAATGCTCTGTGGTTGGCCTCATAATATGTGGCTGATTGGTTTCACAGTGGCTTTGTGTGGTCTTATATGGTGTATCTAAATCTTACTGAGGCTGACCAGGGATCACCTCCATTCATGTGTGTTCACTCTTGCAACAGTTTCCACCTTCTGTGGTACAGTTTATGGCAGGGTACCACCAGTTTGCCTTCCTGTTTGTGTTTGGTTGAAACTTGGTTCTGTTTCAATAGCACAATCACTGCACTAATGTGAGTGCTTAAAGTGCATTTGTGTAGGATTCAGCATTTGCACATGCATTGTCCATCTGCATGGGTGCCATGACATTCACCACTTCTGTCTTAAGAAGCATAACATTGGCTTTGGAGACTGACTATGTGTAGCATACTGTTAGCCCTGTTTGTGTGACTATGGTGATCCAGGTCATTCTTCTTTTTTGTCTTTTCCCAGTTAGGGGTCACCACAGCAGAACTCTGGTCCACTAATGATTGGCAGTTGATTTTTATGGTGCCGAGTTGCCAGCCCAATGCCCAACCTTCAGCAAAGGCACACCCATTCACACATGTCTTTCAGAGACCACTCGACCACAGGGAGGACATACAGACTCCACATAGAAGGAACTCCAGCTGAGAATCGAACAGGAAAACCTCTTGCTGTGAGGCAACAACGCTACCGCTCTACCACCACAGCTTATGTTGACCCAGGTCATTGTGGTGATGAAATCCAACATGCATTGAGCACAGGTGTTAGTACATGAGGAGTCTTCCCAGTTAATAGTGGGATAGTTGAGAGTAGCCATTATTATGGTTTTATGTCTCAAACCTGATATTCCCCATTACAGCACAATATGACAGTTGGGAATTCAGAGGCATGGTGGGTGATCTGTAGCAAGGTGCAATTTGGATTCCACTTTGGCACAGAGGTAGTTGCTCAGCATAATGCAGCTGACATTATGCAAGTGCAACTAGCCTGGGGGTGTACATATCCTCCATGAATATGGACACATCTGTGGTCTGAATGTTCCAATAAAGGATAATGGCCAAGAAGTGAAGTATGTGTTATAACATGGCCATGCAGGGATGCTCTCTGGAACATTGAACCATATCTCAGTCACTGCACAGATATGTTATCCATGTTAAGGATTGACGTAAGTGAGTCCATATTGAGTTTCCAAAATGTATCATTGAGTAGCTAGACACGCAGTTTATTGCTTGGCTGTCCCTGTTACAGCAATGGAATTGTC
This sequence comes from Protopterus annectens, assembly GCF_019279795.1. Classification (NCBI taxonomy): domain Eukaryota; kingdom Metazoa; phylum Chordata; order Ceratodontiformes; family Protopteridae; genus Protopterus; species Protopterus annectens. The sequence continues at coordinate 608,637,393 of NC_056729.1, read as the reverse complement.
ACTTGAACCTTGCATGATGAAGGCATCATAGGGAAAGCATGAGCCCTAGCCAGTATCCAGATTCCCAGGGATGACAGGTTCAGGCCCTGTCTGGCAAAGCATCATGGTCTGTCAACCATGTTATCCCAGGCAGAGAGATACTGGATACCCTTTGGATTACACCAGTACATTAGACAATTGAGGAATACAATCCTTTTGTCCCTGTACTGCAGTATCATTCTGGGCAATGGCAGAGTGCTACCCAGGCCTTGGGACATACCTGCATGGGCTACAAGACCTGACAGTTCCTACATGTGTGTTTCCATGCAGTCCAGGCTATGGCATCCCAGGTCCTGAGCAACAACATGGAACATGCCAGAGCTTTGTGTACAGTTCAAAAGGTGGTCTGAGTATATGAGTATGTGGCTAATCATGGCAGACAGGCAGCTGACAGTATGTTTGTCCTCATATAGCTTGGTGTGTGACATAGTGCTAGACTTTGCATTAACAAATGAGTACTGTTGGGCATGTTTCTGGCCATGTGTTCTGAGGAATGGCACAGTTTTGCAACCTATGCCATGCAGTTTGTGTATTTTGTTGTCTGTCTATTCCAGCTTGGGCGGTCTCTTGCTTGGCCAGATACTTGGAAGCCTCTGTGAATGTGTGTGCTTTCTGATGGTATGTGTGGGTGTCCTCACTGTGTTCTGGTAAGGGTATGTGTTGAGTGTGGTGATGAGATGCATGTGTTAACCTACACCGCATGGCTGTCCAGTCCAGTCATGGCTGTAGACTGGACTGCCTTCCAGCTTGCCTCTGTAGCTGCATCCCAGACAATGTGTGGGATGTGGTGTTAGGTGGGCTTGGCATTGTACATGGCATAAAGATTACATTCCCCCAGGATGGCCACATATACAAAGCTGACATTACTAAACACCAGTAGCTGACTAGTGGACATGCCTGTATAAGCATTCAGTACTACAAGTACCAAGTACTGTATTTAGTTTACTTATTGCTTATGAAGATGTTTTAGACGGTGATGGTCACAAGTACATATCTGAGTTATGGACGTGAAAACACTGGCTATTACAGAAACATAGTAGCTAACTTTAGCAGCAATCCTCATCTAAGGAGCACATCACATCCTGATAGTTGATTACAGATGATGCAGGTGTCAACAGGTCTGTATCCTTTTCTGGGTATATACACACATATCCACCAGAACCATGAGGTCTGTTGGGCACGGACACCCACTCCCCAAACAGAGTCAAGTATCAATAGACTATGCTGCCACTATCAACATGATCAGGATATAATCAGATAGTGTAAGCCATCACCTATGAAGCAGCTATTACACACGAGCAGCAGTCTCCTACATCTTACAATCCTCCTGCGGATGTTACACTGGAGTTAAAGATGATATTCAACTTGTTTCATCAGCAGTACTGTGCACAACCTTACATACAGTATTTGAAAGCAGCTGTTAGGTTGGCAATGAGAGGTTAGGCTACACAAACATGAAAGTTTAACCAGTGGGTCTACTACTCTCAATATCCACTCTATGTAGGTGGTGCACATAGCCATTTGGCCCAGCCCTGTAACAAGGGTCACAACACATTTGCATAACATGTACACATGCACAGCTGATATTGCTTGCAAACAATACTAGAGAGGTGGATATTACATGTCTTATGTACATGGATAGTTACCTAGCTCTTCCAATTGTCTTTGCTATCATGGTGCTAAACTGTCAGATGAATACAATTCATATGTATCCTGTTATTGAGTACTGTAATTGCCAACAGACATAACTAATGTTTGCATAACATAACACAAATGCTCTGTAAAATGGAATACAGATGAGACAGATCTGCCTAGGATACTGCACATTACACAATTATTGGCACATTATCCCACAATGCAAATCATATTTGCAAAGTAATCCCACCTTTGACATGTTCATCTTACTAATACACCCATACATATATCTACTGTTACAATATATCAACATATACTATCCCCTGTTATCGCACATACTTGTTGGACCAACCCTGACACAGACAGTGGCTGGAAAAAAATGAATTCCAAGCCCAAATATATCATCCCTTGTGGTGTATGAGGAGTTTGCCTTGTGACCTACAGCAGTACACACATAGAATACTACAGGCATAACTACTGCTCAACAATACATTACTACAAGATAACTATTTCCAATATATGCATTGATTACACTGTAATTATTACAGAACAGGTACTACATACACAGACATACTACAATTTATACATACCTTATTGGTAATTGGAGGTGTTATTGAGTGGTATTTTATTTATTTTGGTCTTTGTTTTATTTGTTTTTGGGGTATTTTGTAATGTTCTGCAGGTATATACAGATGGTTTGAATGTGTGACAAGCCATCCTTGGATAGTTAGAGATCAGTACCATGTGCTATCCTGATCACCGATTGGTGTTCCAAAGTAGTTAATTACATGCACATCAGCTGTGTAGCTACTCCATTAGCCAATACCATGACAACAGTGGAGTATAATTGAGTACTCCAATTGGGCATTGTCGCTTTGCCTTACTTGTGAGGAAGACAGCCTGGAAGTGTGGTCTGAAATCTATTGCAACAGCTGTATGGAGACAAACTCAGCTATATTGTGTGGAATGTCTAGAAGTTTTGGTCTACATGTGAGTACTGTTGTTATATTTCTGAACATTGCTACTTGTGCAGGGTTTATCTGTACCTAATACTTCTGCATATGTTTCAGTCTGGCCAGGTTGTTTGACCAGCTCAAGACTGTATGGCTATGCATATAATGTTAGGGGGTTTACAGTGTGCTCACTAGACAGCTTTAGTTTGGTGTTAATGTGTATCATACTCTGCTGATAATCAGTAATTGGTAACACTTCCTGGTGCAATTTCTTTTCAACACTCTGAAACAAGATTTGTTCAAATAAACCCTGTAACATCAGTAGCTGTTCCATTGTATAACATCAACTATTTCACATAGGGACATGTTAGTGTGACTCTGTCCAGGTATGTCAAGGTTTCAGCAGATGTCGTATAGTGGGTGAATAATTGGTAATGGTATGACAGTATCTATTGTTGTAATTAGTTTGGGTGTGGGGGAGATGGTGGGTGTACATAGCAGATGCAGGTGTGTAGAAACTGCTTTTATACATATTCTATATGTGTGTGGGGGTTCTTTCCCTATGTGAACACCTATCCCTTAGTGGACTAATACTACGGTAATTGCAGGCTGATTCATTAAGGCACTGTTAAATGCTTCCTGTACTGCATGCAGGTAATGTTAATCCTTGAATCCTTTAGGCCATACATCGGAATGTAATAAAGGTTTGCTAAATAATAGATGTCTGTGTATTTCTGTCATGCATTTTTGCAGTCATTGTAGTTGTATTGGTGACTAACTCTATTTGGCTCATGTCCATATGACATATTTGTAATAGTGTATTGGCATATACTCTTCATATGTTATGTTCATATTGTTTGGGGGTGGGCAGAATGTGTGATTGCTATGGTCCATGTTATACTCAGATGTATATATATATATATATATATATGTATATATATATATATATATATATATATATATATATATATATATATATATATATATATATATATATATATATATATATATATATGTATATATATATATATATATGTATATATATATATATATGTATATATATATATATATATATATATATATATATATATATATATATATATATATATATATATATATATAGCATACATCTTTCATTGGGTACATGGCAGTTTGTCCTATTTCCACACAGTCTTCCCTTTTGTATTTTAACCTGTCTGAAAACAGCATTGGTATAGGTGCAAGTCAGGTAGTTTAGTGGTAGGTTGCTTTGAGAATAGTGTACATGGCTGTGGGTTCTAATCCTGGAAGGGGTTGTTATTTTACTTCTCAGATAAGCAAAGGTTACACCTGTGAAGGGCTTATCAGGTTAACCATTTTTAAGTGCCACTTACCACCGCACAAATCCACGTAAAACTGCTTAGAAGTGCCTTAATCAACCTGCATCCAACAGCCCTTATAAAAAATAAGCAACCTTGGCAGGTCTTGAACCCAGAACAACAAACATCATAGTCACTAACTTTACCACTCAGCCATCTGAGATATGGACAAATGTTATGGTTTTTAGAATATACATTTTACTACAAGCATTCCTCACTACTGAAAACAAATGTGACAGTCAGTTGATGTACATATGTATAATACATGTTAATGTTCATATGTTTGTGGAATTATGTGTTGCAATGTGACCTGACAGGGTGTATTAGGGATGAGCATGGTTCTGGTTTTGTGTCCTTTTTTATTGTTTCCATACTCCATGTATACAGCTCCAGTTCACTTATTGAACATCCAACCTAGGCTCTCCTTGATGCATAATTTCATTAAGCAAAGGTTACACCTGTGAAGGGCTTATCAGGTTAACCATGTTTAAGTGCCACTTACCACCGCACAAACCCACATAAAACTGCTTAGAAGTGTCTTAATCAACCTGCATCCAACAGCCCTTATTCTGGCCCTCATAAAAAATAAGAAGCGCTGGCAAGTCTTGAACCTAGAACAGTGAACATCATAGTTACTAACTTTACCACTCAGCCATCTGAGATATGAACAAATGCTGTGGTTTTTAGAATATACATTTTACTACAAGCATTCCTCACTACTGAAAACAAATGTGACAGTCAGTTGATGTACATATGTATAATACATGTTTATGTTCATATGTTTGTGGAATTATGTGTTGCAATGTGACCTGACAGGGTGTATTAGGGATGAGCATGGTTTTGGTTTTGTGTCCTTTTTTATTGTCTCCATACTCCATGTATACAGCTCCAGTTCACTTATTGAACATCCAACCCAGGATCTCCTTGATGCATAATTTCATTATCCATCATTCCTCCCACCCCAAATTCCACATACACAACAACCCTTCTATGGTGAATTAAGTTAATATAAGTTCATAGGTTCATAGGTTGGTACTAGGCTATCGGCTCTAAGGCCTATGCAAGCCTAGCCATAACAATTCCCTGGATATTTCTTCCCACAATATTTACTTCTCTGGGCCCCTGTCTAGCAGGGTGACTGACATGATCCCTGGGGTGTATTTCCTATCTCCCATCCAATCATCAAGGTTCCCTTTGAAGAGGGCCAATAAGGCGCTCTGCTTGACATGTATGGGCAGTCTATTCCAGAGTATGGGGAGTCCATGGGTCAGGAACCTATCCCTCCAGTATGTTTTGTTCATTGTGATGATAAGGTTTAGATCCCTGGAGCGTGTGGCTCTGAGGGATTGGGATTTCTTTAAGTAGAGCATGTCCAACAGCTCAGGGTTTGACATGGCCTTGTATGTTAAGCAGAGATCGCCTCTGAGTAGACGATATGCCACAGAGTATAGCTGGAGTTTTTTTAGACAGTCAGCATATGGCATCTGCTTTAGGCCTGTGATTCTTTTAGTGAGGTATTTCTGTGACCTTTCCAGCTGTTGCAGATGTCTTGTGAGGTACATACCAAATGGGGCATTATACTCTATAATGGGTTTAATGAGGGATGAGTACAGTGGGACAATGACCTCCTTTTTTCTGGATGAAAAGCCCTTAGTGATGAGGTGTGCCAAATAGAAGGATTTCCTGACTGTTGTGGCGATGTGGTTATCAAAAGTGAGACCACTGTCCACCTGTTTCCCTAAGTCTCTCATCACACTTTCGATGTTTAGTGTCCTGCCATGTATGTGGTAATTCATGGGTACATGTTTTTTTCCAAAGGGGATAACTATACATTTCTTGGCATTAAGCTTGATCCCATGGCTCTGGCACCAGGCATCTGTTTCTGTAAGACTCTTTTGTAGAATATCCACATCATTTGGGGATTCAATAATGGCTCCCAGTTTGCAGTCACCTGCAAACTTTGTTTGTCAGAGTCCCTTAGTGTTGGCCTGTACTTCAGAGATGTAGATGCCAAACAAGAGTGGTCCCAGGACTGAACCCTGAGGTACTCCACTTGTCACTTGTCAGGATCTGGATTTGGAGTCGGCTACTTTTACAGTCTGGGTTCTGTCAGTAAGCCAGTTGGCAGCCCATCAGGTGACATAGGGATTTATGCCCAGCTTAGTAAGTTTATCTATGATTCCAGAATGGTGTTGAAGGCCTTGACGAGGTCCAGATAGGCTGTGTGGACTGCCTTACCCTCATCCACAGCTCTGGAGACTGATTCGAAGAAGTCAATCAGATTCAGGAGACAAGATTGGCCCTTCACAAACCCAAACTGGGTGGGGTCCAGTGTTTGAAGGTTGCCAATGCCTTTGTTTATAAGTTCCATGATAATGCATTCCATGCCCTTGAGATCAGGCTTGTCAGACTGATGGGACGGTAGTTCCCGGGATCCAAGGCAGATCCTCCCTTGTGGAGCAGGATAACTGTAGCTGTGTGCCACTCAGTGGGCACAAAGCCTGAGTTGAGGCTATGATTAAACATGACACTTAGGTGAGGTGCCAGTTCATTTTGTAGTTCATGTGTATTAATTGTTATAATACCAGAGCTGCATGTGTTATGTGTACACTTTAATTCCTTTGGATTGCTTCTGTGTCACGAAGTCTGTTCATAGATGTTTATATATATGGCTATAGATGTGTCTGTATATATATATATATATATATATATATATATATATATATATATATATATATATGTGTGTGTGTGTGTGTGTGTGCACACATCGCTGACATGTATATATATATATATATATATATATATATATATATATATATCTTTAGTATTAATGTTTAACAGTTATACATATGTAGACTTGTATATGTTGATTCACAAACTACAGTACATTACAATGTACTGTACATATGTACACAAGGTGACTGCCCCATTTGTTGTCAGTACTGTGGAATACCAGTAGTAAAAGGTGTATTCTAAAACCCATGAAACATGTATACAGCTCAGATGGAATTGAAGTGTACACATAACACATGCAGCTCTGGTATTATAGCAATTAATATTAACTTAATTAGTGGCAAGCCCAGTGACTATGGCGTGCATGGTTCAGGGTTCAAGACATTCGATGGTTTAATTTTTTTTAGAGCGACTGCTATAGGAGTGGATGAATAGCCAAAATTTATTGTAAATCCACACAACAGTCAAAAATATGAACGCCTTTACTGCAATCGCATTTTCATCCTATTAAAATGGACTTCATCAGATAAAATTATTCTCAACCATCACATACTTTTATACAATTCATTAAAACTCTGCACCAATAAAAAACAAGTAATACTGTTTAAATGATCAAATCAAATTTCCTTTTGGGCTCATTAATAATATATGACCGTGGTTAGTTCCCTTCTTCATTAAAATTTATCCTATTTAATACCACAAATCTGTTCTTAATTAATATGCATTTATTATATCCTTTACAGTTTATCTTAAGAATATTTATTAATATATTAATTTATTTATTGCAATAAATATTTAAAAAGATTTTTTTAAAAAAATAAATACTTCATTAAAAATCTAATTGATGAAACCTTAATGCATTCATGAATTTAAAGAAGATAAAGCAAAATATGTAGATGTAAAAACAAAACATATTTGGGTAAATAAAGAAGTCATATTGAAAGACTCTTGGGACTTGATCAGAGAAATTGTACCAGAATTATATTCAGATGGTTTGTTATTTGTTTACAATTGATATAGTGGATTTATTTGGTTCCATACCTTATACAACAGGTATGAAAATGTTTGAGGAAGAGGTGTTTCAGGATAAAGATCTAACTCACAGAGAAAAGGTGGCTTGCACAGGCTTGATGGACATGGTTTTAAAGTATAATTTTTTGCTCTACAATGGAGAATTTTTTCAACAAATCCAAGGAGTCGCCATGGGAGCAGCCTGTGCACCCACTTTTGCAAATCTTGTCCTGGCCATCTGGGAAGAAACACACATCCTTAATTCGAATTTTGTTACTTGTTGGAAACTTTATAAGAGATTTTTAGATGATATAATAATTTTTTGGACAGGGGGGCGAGAAAGATTGGATGAATTTATGGATTATATTAGAGGAACTACTGATTTCCTTAGGTTTACATTTGTAATTTCTGAAAAAAAATTCAGTATTTAGATCTTGAAATATATAAATCAAATAATATTTTAGAAACAAGAGTGTTCAGGATATCTACTTATGTTAATTCATATTTGCACTTCAACAGTGCCCACCCCACTCATTGTAAAAGAAACATTGTGAAAGGACAATTTGTTAGGGGGTCACGGATGACCAGCAACAATGATGATTTTGCAAAGGAGTGTGATTTATTGGAAAAAATTCTTGGAGAGGGAATACCCCAAAGATTTTATTAAAGATATAAGATTGGAAGTGGAAAAGGGTAGACTGGAAAAATTTAAGTCCATTTTAGGAGAAAAGATAATTAACGACCAGAATTGTGAAGTGGGAATGAAAGAAATAGAAATTAATAGGGAATTTCAGCAAGCCATTATTTTAGAGTACAATGCACTAAATAACAACACAAAGGTAATATTTCAAAAAGAATGGGAAAAGTTTATCACCCTCACGGACTTGGATGGCCTTCCTGAAAGTATACCTAAGATAGTTTTTAGGAATTCTACTAGTATTAAGGGTATTCTGGAAAGCAAGAAGGATCATTACAAAAAGAGAGGAATGGGTAATAGGAGAAAAGTAGGCACTTATAAATGTGGGAAGTGCAATCAATGTGAATTTATAATAAATGGGGAGAAAATTTATCTGGAGAGTAGAGGGAAGTGGCTAACTAGTAAAGGTTATTTTAATTGTGAATCCAGGGGTTTAGTATATTTTGTCACTTCTGAAAGGTGTAATTCCTTCTATGTGGGCAAGACAGAGAGAACCCTCAAGAAAAGAATATATGAGCACACCTACGATATAATGAAAGGGAAAGAGACTAATGCCTTATTTAAACATTCTAAGCTTTGTGAGGGTTATAAATTTTGTTTTTTTGTCTTAGAATAAATCAAAAGTGATATTAGGGGAGGCCCCTGGGAGGAAACAATAGGTTATAAGGAATTATGGTGGCAAATAACTTTGGAAGCAAATAAAACCCCTGGTCTCAATGAACACATATCTATTCTTCCCCTTTTGAAATTGAGAGCTTCCAAGCAATAAAGAGATTTTTTTTTAAAACAGAAGATGTAATATTGAACAACAACAGAAGGTGGCACTGTTGGAATGTGAATTTTATCTTCCTTAAATTCATGAATGCATTAAGGTTTCATCAATTAGATTTTTAATGAAGTATTTATTTTAAAAAAAAAACTTTTTAAATATTTATTGCAATAAATAAATTAATATATTAATAAATATTCTTAAGAGAAACTGTAAAGGAACTGTAAAGGAAAGTATTTTGCTTAAGATTATTTGTTAAGTTTTTCTGCATTGCCGCCTACTTTTCAGCATTTTCTGGCTTGTTAAACTTGATTTCTGTGTTGGTAACTGTATTTAGAACACAACCTAGAGCTGATTACTGAATTTCCTGCCAGCACTTATTTTTAAAATCGTTTTTTTCTTAAAACTTGCATTTTATCTGTCTCTGGCCTAGCACTCAAGTGTGGGGTCATTTACTGCACTGTTCCAACTTGTTGATACTTGTGAACCTCTGCTTTCCTTAAAAAAAAAACAAAAAAATCTTGCTTTTTTTCCTACTTTTCTGAGATTTAAAAAAGTTCAGTTACAGATATGGTGTTCTGAACTGTTTGTAAGTTTCTTGGAGGCCATTGTTTGCTTGGGCTAAAGGGAAGTCTCTGTGTTCATAAGTGGCAGTGATAAACATTGATCAGCTTGCCTGCACTTGTGGGAGTGGTTACTGCATTGAAACTGTAGTTTTATTGGCCATTTTGGTCAATTCCTAAGTCCTTAATCCCCCTCTCTTAAAACTTGATTGCCTTATGGTTTTGGCATCTTTTTGGACTTGTTGGCTGTTGGTGAAGCACCCACCAAGAGGAGAAAATGCTGAGAGAAGAAAGGAGCCACTTTTGAGATTTTAAGTATTTTGCTTCAGATTATTTGTTAAGTTTTTCTGCATTGCCGCCTACTTTTGAGCATTTTCTGGCATGTTAAACTTGATTTCTGTGTTGGTAACTGTATTTAGAACACAACCTAGAGCTGATTACTGAATTTCCTGCCTGCACTTATTTTTAAATTCATTTTTTTCTTAAAACTTGCATTTTATCTGTCTCTGGCCTAGCACTCAAGTGTGGGGTCATTTACTGCACTGTTCTAACTTGTTGATTTGTGAACCTCTGCTTTCCTTAAAAAAACAAAAAAAATCTTGCTTTTTTCCCACTTTTCTGAGATTTAAAAAAGTTCAGTTACAGATTTGCTGTTCTGAACTGTTTGTAAGTTTCCTGGAGGCCATTGTTTGCTTGGGCTAAAGGGAAGTCTCTGTGTTCATCAGTGGCAGTGATAAACATTAACCAGCCTGCCTGCCCCTGTGGGAGTGGTTACTGCCTTGAAACTGTAGTTTTATTGGCCATTCTGGGTCATTTCCTAACTCCTTGATCTCCCTCTCTTAAAACCCTCTTTTGTGCAGTTTTGCACATTTTTGCGCATAGAGCAACATCGGGCAGCGCCGCCTAATTGGGTTTAAACTATTCCTGGCTCCACAAAGACTGCTCTTCACTTTTTCCCTTAGAACTGCTCTATCTCTCAAATTAAACACCATATTCTCATTCTAAGGCCCCTCACTGGTCCAAATAAGTAATTTTACAAGTTAGCACTAATAAACCATAAGCACTACTTACTCTTATACTCTCTATGATTACCTTGTCCCCTATTGGTCCATTTTAATTCAGTTCCCTATATTACTCTAGCATGTCCAAAGGTCAGTCAATGGTTTCCTCTCCAGTCCAGCTGGTGAATCTGGGAATTTTGAGGCAATGTTACAACTGTCTCATGTACACGGACAACCCTCTCCTCCTCCAAACAGGTTCAAATATATGTGAGAGATGCAACCATATAGCCAAACTGGAGGCTGAGCTCTCTCATCTCAAAACTGGTGTAACTAGTCAGGAGGAGAAGGTAACCTCACACAACACAATTCCAGTATCACATAGTCCCACCACAACAGCGAATCAAACACATAAAAACACAAAAACATACTCGGAGGCTCTAAATAAAAATCTACCTAAGTAACAGAGACCTCCAAAGCAGACATCCAAGCAAACGCCACCCCAAAACAAAACACGTACAACACATAGCACACAAAGTCAGTGTGCCAAGCAGTCACAGCCCTTAAGGCTGAATAACACACCTGATACTCTTGTAATAGGTGACTCTATTGTCAGACACACTGACGTCCTGCTCACCAGGCTGAATAAAGAGAAGGTCACAGTGAGCTGCCTGTCAGGTGCTAGGATCTGCCACATAAAGCAAGCACTCACTCCAAAGCAAATACAAATATGACTCAGTCATTGTACATGCTGGCGTGAATGACCTGAGACGTACCTCCCTCGACTACATGAAAAGAGACATAGAGGAGCTCTCTGATCATGTAGCCCAGGCCAGTATGACCCTGACCTTGAGCAGCATCTTACCCTCACCTAGAATGATGCCACAGTATAAAGACAAAATGATCGATTTTAACAATTGGCTAAAATTTTGGTGTCATTCAAAGGGGATCTAGTGTCTGTCAGCCTGGGATGACATGCTTGACAAGCCACGTTGCTTTGCTAGGGATGGTTTGCACCTGTCACCCTTGGGCTTTCGAATATTGGCAAAGGCTCTTGCCAACCCCATATTGCCTTTTTTAGGCAAGGCTCAAAAGTCAAACCCACCTCCATAGACAGCACAAGGAACAAGAAACTAAGGGTAATGCTGTTAAACGCCAGAAGTCTTAACCTCAAGATGCATGCACTCGAAGCTCTCCTCAGTATGGAGAACATCGATATCTGTGCAGTGACAGAAACCTGGTTCAAGGCTCCAGAGAGCACCCCAGCACTACCAGGTTATACCTCATATCATGCTTTTCGGCCCCAAAGCCCGGACCGAACCACAAAAGGAGGGGTAGTTTCCATATTTATCAAGGATATCCACACCTCCAGGTTAGTGGCATTGCACGAAGTATCAGAGACCATCCATGTGCAACTGACAGTGGGCAAGACTGCTTTTCAGTTTATAGCATCCTACAGACCACCCTCTCAAAGTCAGGAATCCCACTCGCCTTTCCTGAAAACATTGGAGAACATGAAGATCTATCCGAACACCATTATATTGGGTGACTTCAACTACCCAAACATAGACTGGGAGCATTACTCAAGCCTCAGCACCTTAGCCCAAAGGTTCCTGGAATTTATAAACTCAAATGCTATGGAACAACTAGTCACCACTCCCACAAGAGGGGAAAACATACTGGACCTGATCATTACCAACATGGGTACCCTATGCTCCATACCAGAAGTATATCCCTCATTGGTAGGATCAGACCATAAATTAGTTTCACTGGATATCCACATCTCAACCCCACCCCCAGCCCAGAAAACCACAGTGAAAAACTTCTCAAAAGCGAACTTCACACTTCTCAAAACCAAAGTGGAATCCTTCAAGGCCCCAGGGCCAATGGAAACTACGGCCCAAACTGCAGAATCCTATATAAACGCATTCTACAGACATCTCCAGGAATGCATGGATCATGCTATCCCAAACAAAATCAAGACTCAATCATCCAAAGGCAGGCATCCAGTCTGGTGGACCCCAGCCATAAATAAACTGTACAACAGAAGGAGGAAGCTACTACATGATAGAGCAAAATCCCTAAAAGGGAAGGCATCTCTGATCAGTACTAGCAAAAAATTACGATCCCTCATAAAATCCTCCAAGGTCAGCTTCGAGAGGAAAAATTGCACAGGACATGAAAGACAACCATAAGGCTTTTTTCAGTTATGTTAGGAACCTGGGATGCAACTCCCAGACTTGTTCTGAGATGATTCTAAGCGACAAAAAATACACTGAACCCACAGACATCGCCAATATCCTGGCAGACAGGTTCAGTGCAAACTTCTCCACCCCTCCCCCCCAAAATAGCAAGTATCTATCCCGGCAGAGTGCAGCCTCCCAAACATCTCTGATGCTCAGGTGAAGGCTGCCCTCTCCAAAGCAAAAAACACTGCTTCCATGGGACCAGATGGCGTCCTAGGTTGCATCCTACATGAACTCCAAGAAGAACTAATCCTTCAAGTAAAACTGCTGTACAATCTCAGCCTCACTACAGGATATGTACCCAAAGAATGGCGTAGAGCAACAGTGGTCCCACTCCACAAAGGTGGCGCCTCTGCGGACCCTGGAAACTATCGCCCCATAAGCCTGACTAGCCTAGTCTGCAAGGCTATGGAGAGGATCATCATGGAACTCATAAACAAAGACATTGGGGACCTACAGACACTAGATCCTACCCAATTTGGCTTCGTCAAGGGCAGATCCTGCCTTTTGAACCTGGTCGACTTCTTCGAAACAGTCACCAAGGCCATAGATGAAGGGAAGGTAGTCCACACAGCCTATCTGGACCTCGCAAAGGCATTTGACACAATACCCCACTCGGGCATCATAGGTAAGCTATCCAGCCTAAATATAAACCCCTATGTCACAAGATGGGTTGCAAACTGGCTCAAAGACAGAACCCACAAAGTCAGAGTTGCTGGAGCCATGTCAGACTCGAAACCGGTCACAAGTGGCGTCCCACAAGGTTCTGTTCTGGGACCTCTCTTGTTCAGTATTTACTTTTCTGAGGTACAGGCCAATGTGGGAGGACTATGGCTCACCAAGTTCGCAGATGACTGCAAACTGGGTGCCATAATCGACTCTCCATCTGACACAAACATCCTTCAAAAAGGTCTCGCAGAGACGAATAACTGGTGCCAGAGCCATGGTCTAAAGCTAAATGCCAAAAAGTGTATAGTCATACTCTTTGGCAAAAACAATGTGCCCACAAATTACCACATGGGTGGAAACCCATTAAGTACAGAGAAAGTAATTTGGGTTCTGGGGACCCAAGTTGATAGCAATCTCTCCTTTGACAACCACATTGCCAAAGTGGTTAGAAAGACCTCCTACATAGCCCACCTCATCATGAAAGGATTCACATCTAGATCAAGAGAGGTAATCGTGCCCCTTTATTCATCCCTCATCAGGCCCATCATAGAATACAATGCCCCCTTTGGGATGTACCTTACCCGACACCTGCAGCAATTAGAAAGACCCCAAAAGTACCTCACCAGGAGGATCAAGGGACTCAAACAGATGCCATATGCTGCTCGGTTAAAAAAAACTCCAGCTCTACTCAGTTGCATACCGCCTACTTCGAGACGATCTATGCCTGACATATAAAGCTATGTCCAACCCAGAATTAATGGACATGCTCCATCTCAGTAAATCTAAATCCCTTAGAGCCACACGCTCGAGGGACTTGAACCTCAGCACAGAAATAAATAGAACATGCTGGAGGGACAGATTCATAACCCAGAGGCTCCCTTCGCTCTGGAATAGAATTCCAATTCATGTTAGGCAGAGCACCTCACTGACTCTCTTCAAGAAGAATCTTGATGACTGGATGGGGGATCGTAGGTTTGTCCCGAGGATTACTTCCGTGTCACTATTAGACAGAGGCACAATAAATTAAACTTTAAAAAGGGCACAGTATACTCAAATCAAGGGGTGGCGTAAGCCAAACACAATCGGGCTAGGCTTATAAATGTCCCAGGGCAGATAGCCTAGTATGAACCTATGAACCTATGAACCTATGAACCTATATAATATATGCATATTAATTAAGAACAGATTTGTGGTATTAAACAGGATAAATTTTAATGAAGAATGGAACTAACCATGGTCATATATTATTAATGAGCAAAAAGGAAATTTGATTTGATCATTTAAACAGTATTACTTGTTTGTTATTGGTGCAGAGTTTTAATGAAATGTATAAAAGTATGTGATGGTTGAGAATAATTTTATCTGATGAAGTCCATTTTAATAGGACGAAAACACGATTGCAGTAAAGGCGTTCATATTTTTGACTGTTGTGTGGATTTACAATAAATTTTGGCTATTCATCCTCTCCTATAGCGGTCGCTCTCTTTTGGTGTTATTTGGTGATTGTAGAGAGCTTTCGCAAGTGTTTTTATTAACTTTTTTTAGGCCAGAATACGGCTCTTTTAAGCAGTTGTAGGCATGTTTAAAAGTGATTGTGCGACATTAAGGCTGCAGTTAAACACGGTTAAATGAAATTTAAAAGCGTATAACCTGTGCGTGCAAACACGGTCACATCCGCTAACTACTCAGGTTATATATACTTAAGTGTAGTAATATCTCACTATATGCTTACATAACATTACAATCTCTGTTGACTTTACTCTCGGGCACACATGGGTTTATATGGGTGTTTCAAATGTTTATTAAATTGAAGATTACTACCTAAATATGCAAACTGTGGTTAAGGTATACAGTTTAACATAAAAAACATCTCTGACTTTATTAGGATTTGAACCGCAAATGCATAAATACTATGTGAATGCTCGAACCATTACTCTATTGACATTAATGTTGCTGCTGCCTATTTTTCTATTTAGATGATTTCTATGTATAAGCTAGGCTAAGCAAAGGGCAGTGGCATACAAACCCACTGAGCTTCACATACTCTTGAAATAATAACATAAGAAATGAAAAGGGAGAATATAAAATAAAATTCCTAAATACATGAGGCATAGCCCCTCACTGACACTCTTCAAGAAAAACCTTGATGGGTGAATGGGTAACGGAATATAAACCCCTGGGATCATGTGTGCTAGAACCATACAGCCGGGGGGGCAGTTTTACAACTGCAAGACCTGTCAGGGAAATTGAATGGTATGGAGTTTTCATGTTAACATGCCCTGTTTAGATCACTAAGTGCCCCTATCAGTCTCCACCTTCCCAGTCTTCAACAGCTTCCAGCACCTCTGCCTGGAACGACTTCATTGTCTATGCTTGACAAAGGTTCAGTTAATTGATCAATGGAACAGAAAAAGCCAACACACTGTAGCTATGCTTCTAAATGCCCTTGGACGGATAACCTAGTGCCTACCTGTGAACCTCTAAGGTGCAGGCTGTCAATGAAATACAATATGTGAATAAACAGAGCTTTCAGATCACAATATACAGTGAGTAATCATCATGTAGGCAGAAAACTGTTCAGTACAGCAAGAACATGCAGAACACTGATTCTTAATCA
Source organism: Protopterus annectens (assembly GCF_019279795.1). Taxonomy (NCBI): domain Eukaryota; kingdom Metazoa; phylum Chordata; order Ceratodontiformes; family Protopteridae; genus Protopterus; species Protopterus annectens. The sequence continues at coordinate 608,621,105 of NC_056729.1, read as the reverse complement.
CTCCAAAAGTCTCTCTTGGAAGCTAGAAGGCTTGTATCAGTTTAAGGCTTTCTATTGCTTACCAGTAGGTTACCTACAGGAAAGGTAAGAAACAAGCACAGACAGGAAATGTGCATGCAACATTACCATACCGGCTTGCACCTGTCACCCTTAGGCTTTTGAATACTGACCAAGGCTCTTGCCGCCCCCATGGTTCCTTTTTTAGGCACGGCTCAAAAGTGAAACCCACCTCCGTAAACAGCACAAAAAAGTAAAACAATGAGGGTTATGCTACTCAACGCCAGGAGTTGAAATCACAACATGCACACACTCACAGCACTCCTCTGTATGGACAACGTCAACATCTCTGCAGTAACTGAAACCTGTTTTAAGGCTCCTGAGAGCACCCATGCACTACCAGACTACAACTCATACCACACATTTCGGCCACAGAACATGGACTGGCACAGAAATGGAGGAGGTGTATCCATATTAATTAAGGATACCTACACCTCCAGGTTAGTGGGGCAGCATGATACCTCTGAGATCATCCATGTGCAGCTAACATCAGCCAAAACTGCAATGCAAATTGTGGCCTGCCACAGATCACCCTCCATGACCCAGGACCACCACTCCACCTTCCTGGAGATAGTGAAAAACATGACAGTCCTACTGAACACCCTGATATTGGACGATTTCAACTACCCTACCATTAACTTGGAAAACTACTTGAGTACTTAATTCCAGGCCCAACGCTTCCTGGAAGTTATCAACTCAAATGCCCTGGATCAGATGGTAAACTCCTCAACCAGAGCTGGAAACATACTCGACCTGGTAATCACCAACATGAGCGACAGGTGCAACACAGCAGAGGTAATCCCGTCACTGGTTAGATCTGACCATAAACTATTCACTGTGGATGTCCACACCCCACCATCTCCCCCACCCAAGAAAACCACAATGAAAACCTTTCCTACAGCTAACTTCACACTACTAAAGACAGAGGTGGGAAGTTTCACAGCCCCCACGCTAAGGGAAAACACTTGCCAAGATACAGAAAGATTTACAGGTGCACTCTATGAGCACCTACAAGGATGTATGGATCGTGCCATCCCTGGTAAACCAAGACTCACTCCTCCAATACAAGGACACCAGTCTGGTGGACCCCTGCAATAAACATGCTATACAACAGAAGAAGGTCAGTAGTCCAGAAATAAAAGAAAACCCCAAGAAGGAAGGACATCCCTGACCAGTATTAGTAAGAAACAATGATCCCTCATGTAATCATCCAAGGCTAACTTCAAAAGGGAAATAGCCAAGGATTAGACAGATAACCACAAAGCCTTCTTTGGCTATGCCAAGAATCTAAGTGGTAACTCACAAATTTGCTGTGCCGGTGCAATATAGCACAAAATATACTGAACCTACAGATATCAACAACAACCTTGCAGATACATTCAGTGTAAACTTTACCCCCATATCACCCCCTAAAGGGCACACAACAATACATGAAAAGTACAGTATCCCAGACATCACAGATGCACAGGTGGAAATAGCCCTCTCAAAAGGCAAAACACAGCATCACTGGGGCCAGATGGTGTCCCAGGCTGCTTCTTGCAAACACTACAAGACAAACTAACCCCCCCCCTCACCTAAATAAGCTTTTCCACCTCAGCATCTCCACAGGCTACATGCCCATAGAATGGCACATAGCAATGGTTATTCCATTCCACAAAGGAGGAGCCACAAATGACCATGGTAATTACTGTCCAATAAGCCTGACTAGCCTGGTCTGCAAGGCTATGGAGTGCATCATCATGGAACTCATTAACAAAGACATTGGCAACCTCCAAACCCTTGACCCAACCCAGGTCTTCTTGGTTGAGGGCACATCATGCCTACTGAACCTGGTTGATGTCTTACAGACAGTCACCCAGGTGATAGACTAGGGGAGAGGTGGTTCACACATCCTACCTGGACCTCACCAAGGCTTTCACCACCATTCCTCACTCGGGTATTATTGATAAACTCACCAGCCTGAACATAAACCCCTACATCACAGGATGGATTGCCAACTGGCTTACAGACAGAACCCACATGGTAAGACTAGCGGCCTCCAGGTCCAACTCTTAACCAGTCACAACTGGTGTCCCACAGGGCTCAGTCCTGGGACCCCTACTGTTCGGCATGTACTTCTCAGAGGTACAGGCAAACACAGGTGGACTATGGAAGACCAAGCTTGCCAAAGACTGCAAACTGGGAGCCATAATTGACAGTCCAGCTAACACAGACATCCTTCAAAAGGGCCTCATGGAGACCAACACAGGATGTCAGAGTCATGGCCTCAAGCTAAATGCCACAAAATGCATAGTCATTCCATTTTGGAAAATGAAACACCCACAAATTACCACATAGGTGGCAGCCCCCTTAATACAGATGAGTTAATACGAGATCTGGGTACTAAGGTAGATCGTAATCTCTCCTTCGACAATCATATCCCCAAAGTAGTTAGGAAATCCTTCTATGTAGGCCATCTAATTACTAAAGGGTTCCATCTAGACATACTGAGGTTATAGTGCCCTGTTACTCATCACTCATCAGGCCCATCATAGAGTATAATACCCCATTTGGGATGCACCTCAGAAGACACTTCCAACAGCTGGGAAGACCACAAGAGTACCTCGGAAAGAGGATTACTGGCCTCAAACATATGTCCTATGCAGCCAGACTGAATACACTCCAGCTGTACTCAGTGGCATCTCGTTTACTCAGAGATGATCTCTGCTGGCCTACAAAACCATGTCAAACTCAGACTTAATGGATATGCTCCACATAAGGAAATCCATGTCACAGCGAGCCACACGCTCTAGTGAGCTAAACCTTGCCACAACAATAACAAGAACATGCTGGAGGGATAGATTCCTGTCACAGAGGCTCCCCATGCTTTGGAACAACATCCCTAATTACATTATACAGAGCCCCTCAATAACACTCTTAAAGAGAAACCTTGAAGAGTGGATGGGGAATGGTAGATACACCCCAGGGATCCCACCATTGGCTCTGCTCAACAGCGGGACAGTTAATTAATCAATGGGGTGGCAAAAGCTGACACATTCTGGCTAGGCTTATGGATGCCCTTGGGCAGTTAGCCTGGTACCTACCTATAAACCTATGAACCTATATATACAGTAGCAGTACATGCTGATAGCTTAGTTTACTTTTCAGGTGTTGACTTACCTTGTGCGAATAGCAGTTGTGTGTGCAATAGTTGCGGGCTGCCTATGTTGGATGCACACAGTAGACTGCCTATACATGACAATTTATAGGTAGTCTTGTGTGTGTGCCATCCATTTTTACTGTGTGTGCAGGTGGAGAAAGGTGTCAGTCCCTAGGTGCCTACACTGTCAGTGTATGTGCTATATGTTCCCTCCTTGCCAAGGTGTGGGCATACTGGGTATGCCTCCATCTGCCTACAGGGGATGGCTCAGGGGGCTCATGGTCTGAGTCCCTCTGTGCCTGTGGGGCCCTTAGCAATGGTGGTGGGCTGTGAGGGCCTTCACCATTCTGTCCCTGTTGCAGCTGTTTCCGCAGGATCATATTGTGTAGCAGGGTACACGTGGCTGGAGAGTACTGCAAGGCTCCATTGGATATGTCCAAGCAACAGAACCATGATTTGAGCATCCCAAACACATGCTCTGATGATTCTGGTTTGTGCGTATGCCTCATTATGGAGTTATTGCATGGGTGTGTGTGCATTTCTGATGGGTGTCATCATCCACGGTTCCAGTGCATAGCCAGCATCCCCCAGCAGATGGCCAGGCCATATGGGATGTCCCCCTGGCAAATGCCTGATACAGCTGTGAGGCATGCCAGATGTGGGAGTTGTGATAGCTTCCAGGGCTGCCAGCACAAACATCCATGATAATACCCGGGGCATTGCACACGACCTGGCAGTTGATGGAGAGGAATCCCTTGCGGTTTATGTAGCGCCTACCCTGCTCACTGGTTAGTGACTTGATGTGTATGTGCAAGCAGTTTATTGCACCCAGTACCTCCGGGTATTCTGCTATATGGTGGAAGAGACGCATATTGCTGGCCAACTCCTCCTGCATTTGGGGGAAGTATATATGCTTACTGGCATGTGGTAACATGGCATCCAGGAACTGGTGGAGTACCCTGGATGCTGATGCCTGTGAGATCCCCATGATATCCCCAGTTGGCCTTTGAAAGGTACCTGTGACTAGTATTCTCAAGCTTACACATTCCTTGGTATCCACTGGGATGGGTTCCCCTCTGTTTGTTCTGGCTCTGTGGCGTGGTTGCCACAGCTCCACAAGTTGCTGTAGGGTGTCCCTGTCCACCCTGTAATGCTCTACTATCTCCAGATCATGTAGCCCCTGGTAGGTTACCCTGGGTCTGAACACTCTTCTCCTCCTCTGGTGCCTGCGGTGGTTGTCAGCATCATCCTCCTCACCACCTTCAGTCTCCTTCACATGCTGGTGGATCAAAGCAATGGCAGCCCCTAACATGTACATATTAAAACTTCCCTGTTTGTATACACCAATGGTGCAGTGTGTATGGGAAAACACAAGTGTGTGTGAGGTGCTTTCACACTTTATACTATTGTGCTATAGATGCTGCTGCTGATGTAATTGGCTGTGTGTGAGCAGTTCCAACTGCAAGGTATCTTACTTATGGGTTTTACATTGATTACTGCAAGTGTGATTTACATTGATTACTGCAAGTGTGGGGGCTGTAGTGTGGGTTTATGCTTGCCTGGCTTGATTCATCTGTTGCCCTTTAATTCCCTTTTAAACCTAGATCCTCTCCCATTGTCAGGCATGCATCCACTTGCCAGCTTTATTGTCTTGCACTTTCCCTACCCAGTTGTGTGTTGCAAAGTGTTTTATGTAGCTGATATAATGCAATTCTACTTTGTTCTGCTGTGACACTTTACTGTTTTCTTTGCAGTATGGCACCTCCACTTTCCTGTTCTGTGGGTAGCTGCTAGCAGCCTTGTTAGCTGTTGTCAATGGCCCACTGTGATTTCCTAGGTGTTAATTACTCATTTGTACTCCAATTTCCCTGCTACAGCATTTCCTTATTTTTTTCATATATCCTTCCTGTTTCAGCTTCGGTGCGCACCATGCGAACCCATTTACCAGGTTTAAGCACATTTTAATCTCCGTTGACATGCATACTTGGTTACTTTGTGTGCTCTCAGCTTGGCAAAGCTAAAGCCAGTTAAACACTCCCCTTTCCTTTAGCTTTGCTTAGCTACAGGCAAACCAGATTGGCATTGCTCCAATGTTCTTACAGCAAAGGTGACACGCCCCTCTCTTGATGTCATCTTTATCTCATGATCACACCTCGGTATTATAACACTACACCGTGAGGTGCATTCTTACACCAGTGTGATTCAGTATAATTCCTCTCATTTGCATTAGATTGCCTACTAATTCCTAGAAACCGCTCATAACACTAACACAGCCCCTTAGCAACCCTTGCACCATGGTGTGATGTAACATGCCTGCCATTAACTATTATGGGGAAATCATGATATGTGATACATTGCAGTTTTATTTCCTTTTTTTTAATTTTTCTTATGATCCCGTTTGTGCGCCACTGCCCTACGCTTTAAACTTCGCTTTAGCGCAAGGAAAAATAATAATGTTATTTTTACATTTTGTACAGTTTTTTATGCCAGTGGCTATATATTTAGCCATTGGCATATATTAACAATATAATACATGTGTTTGGCCAGCTGACATGGCTCCGATTTTATGTTTGCAGTAATGTAAACCGTTTTTTTATGGTTTACATTTCTGCATGCTTACACTACACCTGCACCACTTCCTGGATTGCTAAGTACCCTCATTTGCATGCTACACTGCTGCAAATTGGGTGATAAGCATACAGGAGCCGAGAGCTGTGCCGGAGTAGCGTATCCAGGTAGTGCACATGAAAACAGCTCGCACCTGCATCGCTCGATGGCCATATTTGGTGTTGGGACACCAACGCTACTCCTGCACCTGGTGCAAGCTTCATGAATCCCGGGGCATGTCCTTGATTTTTTTTACTGTCTGTAGTAAAAGTTAACAGCATGGAAGTGACCCAAAATAATCCAAAAAGGTGGAGGTACTTTCAAATGCAAAAGCTGTAATTTTTGTAAATATATTTCAGAGTGACCATGTTTTGAAATTGGCTCCTGCAACACAGTTTGGGAGATTCCTGGCACATTCAGTTGTAAGTCCACCTATGTAGTATACATGGCAAAATGTTCTATCTGTTTTTTGTTTTATATTGGAAAGACTAATAGGCAGTTAAATAACAGAAATTACAAACATTATTATGCCATAAAAAAGAACAACTTAGATAATGCCCTTTATAAGCACACTTTAACCTGTGCAGGTAACAAGGTCAGTATTAAATTTCTTTTTGCAGTCATAGATCATGTTCCAGCTGATTTTAATGGGGACAGGGATGGGGAACTTGATTTTAAAGAATTTAAATGGCAGATTCTTTTGGATGCCTGTAGGGTACCAGGCCTCAATAATGGGGTCAATTACAAAGCAGTATTAAAAAGAAAGGCCTATTACAACAAATGAAAATAGTATTTAGTACTATTAAGGCACACAGTATTTATGTATTGTAAAATGTTTTATGAATTTTTTTATCATTTGTTTGTTGGTTGTATGGCAATTATTTGAATTACTACCATTTTGAATAAGGTTTAATAATAATTAAGATTTGATTGGTTCATGGTGTATTTATTACCCTGTATAATTGGATCATTATTTCAAATATTTGTTCTGATGAAGGCCTATGTTTTCAGGCTGAATGCGCTTAACCAGTGGATTAAAGTTTTATTTGAAAGATACAGTGCTTCCACTCTCCTTGTGTATTTTGTTTTTATTTTGTGATAGTTACGCAAGTTTAGAGACAAACCTGCAGTTTTTTTTTCGAAAGTTATTGCTATAGGTATGAGAGTCACACCATTGTTAGAGGTGCACCACTATAAACAAAAGTCAGAAAGGCAGCTATAAGCTAAGAAGAACAATCAGCAGTTCAACATAGGTCATGCCTCAGACAGTGAGCATTATAAGAAACCAGATTATAGACCAAGTAGTATGAGACAGTGCATAGCAGGTTGGCAACAGATACTGTTATGCCACAGGATGAAAAAGATCTAGCTCAAAAATATTCACCAAATAAAGATGAATGGTGGACACTGAAAACAGCCTTACCTTGATGTGAATAGTCATGAATAATGTCATGTTGTGCAGGGTAGCTCTCATCAAAAAATAGATGGATAAGAAGTGCAATGGAACTCTCAGGACTGGAAGATGTAGTCTAGTAATATACATGCGTTGAAAGTGGATAGACTTGAATCATCATGGCTACTGCCTGCACTGTCTACCATAATACTTTAGCACAATACAAAGCTCAACAGTGCATAATTTAAATAGAAAAACCTCTAATCAAATCAGTAACCAAGCAATTGGAAATAGCACTCATGAGCCACCCCAAACCAAAAACAGACAAAAATTAATAGCTTCTGGGTTGCCTCTTGTCTCACAAGGAACAAGTAGTTAGACCAATCCAATGTGAGTCTAGCTGAGTAGGTCATAATGGTAATGGTACTTCATAATCTGCAATTATGTCTTCAACATGTAGCAAGGGACTTTATACTGTGCTGGTAAGCACATTACGGAGCTCAGAACAACACAGTGGAAACAGATCCCAGGAGCAAAATCAGCTAAGGCTAGGAGTTTCACCTACCATTTCCAGAATTCCAGGGACACTAGGCAGCTACATCTATCTATCTATATATATCTTGTTATGCTTTATTTTGTATATATATATATATATATATATATATATATATATATATATATATATATATATATATTCAGAATTATACACTGTGCAATCCTCATACACAGTGTACGTTTTAATTTACTCCAGTTGTTTTTGCTTCTCATTTTCCCATTGCTATTCTAGTCATTTTAACTATCCCCACTTTTGACTCATAGTAGTGCATAACCACTTTCCATTCTTCTCTTTCTTCTCCTCTTACCAGTCTCATTTTCTTCTTCTTTATACTTCTCTTTACAACATCTAGCAATCTCATGTACAGCTCTCCTTTCTGGCACTTGCTCCTTGCTTTCCAGTTTCTGGCTACTACACTTTCACCTTTGTTGCTATTAGTTTTTTCACCTGCATTTATTTTCCTGTCAAACCCCTTTTTTCATTCCTTATACCCCACATGCAAAATTCACAGAAGTTTTTCCCTGTTTTATATATCCTCTTTCAGATTTCCAATTCTTTTGACCCCCAGGTCTAGTCCCAGAACATATGTTTTATGCCTGCCTCTTTTGTCATGCATGTCCTGCATCTTAGGTCTGTTTTCTTTCCCTCTTTCTATAATCTTTTTAGTGTGAGGCACCATCTGTGCAAACTCTTAACATCTAACCTCCCACCCTATGCATTTTCTTCAGTTTTGATGTTATTTTGAGAACTTTTTGCCAATCAGCTTCCTGCTCCCATCTTTTCTTTATCTCTTTCTATTCTTTTTCTTTTCTTAAGTTTCTCCTTCCTCCCTCTTGCATAGTCATGTTTCTCAGTCTGGTATTTGTCCATCATTCGTATTGTGTTAATAAAATCCCTGTATTAATTCCTGTACGATACTGATTATTGAATGTAGTCTTGTCCCTTTCTTCATTAACTACTGCTTTTCTCTTATCCCCTTTTCCTTCTGTTTTTCTACTTGTTTTTTTCCTTTAAAAGTGCCTCATCCACTTTTCTACCATATGACTACTTCTTCCTCTTGTCCCAAGTCATGTTGCCCCATATCTTTAGTGCCTCCTCATTTATTCTGTCATATCTTTCCCTGCATCCTATTTGTCACCTCGCTCATCTTGCCTTTTGGTCTACCCCTTAATATCTACCCAAGAACAAGTCAATGAGAGCTCAAGCAGATAAAGTTCGGACCAAGCTTCAACAAAGATCAATAAAGAAAGAAAAAAGCATTCTGGACACTATGGATGAATCTTTAAAGACAAACACAAGCTTCACACAAAAACAGCTTTTGCTATAAGATCTTCCTAAGTATTACCCTCTACTCATCTAAGTTATTACTCTCTACCCATCTAAGCAGGTTTATTGCTAAGGCCAGACATAGAATGTGTGGGAGACCCCAACCCCCTTTTTTTTTCCTACACAGACACTGCTTGATTTTTGAGATGCTTTCCCCTTTCCTTCTCTCTATCCTCCCTTTCACGTCCTATATTTTTAATATTTTGGTATTCATTGGCTGTACTGGCAGGTTGCTTAGTACACATGCTATAACTAGGGGGCCATTACTCTGATCACATTGACTCTACCTAGCTATGTATATGTTCATTGCCTTTCCTGTGCAATATAGCCCCTGCTATAATTTTGTTGTATTGTGTTACTTATTATGTATCCTACATATCATCTTCGATATTTGGGGTATTCCCTCTCCTGAATGTGTCCCATTCCTCCCTTTCCTTTTTCATCTCCTACCCTGACCACCACTATCTTTGTCTGGTTACAACTAAGCTTGGAGGCCTTTTCAAAGCTTGCAACAACTGGCATTATTTCCTGTATTGCCGTTTCAACATTCTGCAAGATAAGCATGCAGTCATTCATGTCCATTAAGAACCCTGAATGTACTCCTTTTCTTTCCTCCAGTTGTGCTAACTTTTTTCCTCACTTCATTTCCTAGCTATTCTCTGACTAGTGTGAACAGCCTTAGAGAAAGAAAGAGAGAGAAAGAGAGAAAAAAACACACTGTCTGGTCCCTCTCTTTACTTTTAGCTCCCTTGGCAATCCCTCCATTTGACATTATCTTTATTTCTAGCTCATTGTAAATTGCCTTTATCAGTCCTATACATTTTTCTTCCATTTGTCTTTTTCTAGTATCTTCCAGTGGAATTCCCATCTGACTGTGTCAAATGCCTTTTGTGGATCAAAAATAAAAATCTCTGCTTACGTAATCCCCTTTTTTACTCTTCTCTGTTAATAAAGTCCATTAGTTCCACCTGTTCATTCCTGCCCTTCTTCGCTTCACAAGACCATATTACACTTTCAGTATTATTCTCAGCAGAATCTCTTCCAGTCTCCTTGATAGCACTTGTGCCATTACTTTGATGTCTGTGTTTCTTAAGAAGATAGGTTTGTATTCCTCTGCTTCCACCCTGTCTCCCTCTTCTTTTGGGATCACTGGCACTTTGGCTGTTTTCATTGTCTTTGTTGTTTCCCCGTTTCACTTATCCTTTCATACTTCTCTTCCATAACTATCCATATTGCCTCTCTGCTGCACTTGTAGAGATCTTCTGGGTATCCATCTTGGCCCCCTACCTTTCTATCTTTCATTGCCATCACTGCCTGTTTTGCCTCCTCCAGCATTCCGTTGCTATTCCTGCATTCCTTCTGGTTGGCACCCCTCTCCCCTGTCCACAACTTCCCAATGGTTTTCCTTTTCCTTCTCTTGTTTCTGATATATTTGTTGGCAGTATTCCCTAACGGCTTAGCTAACCCCAATATCTTCCACTGCGATCTCTCCTTCTTATCCCCTAATTCTCGGTACCTCTGTTATATACTTCCTTGTAAGATGTTTCCCATGTTCCTCCTGAATTATCTACTAGTAGTTCTTCCAGTACCATTGCTCTACTTTCACAGCAGTTGTTACCTTTCTTTCTAGTTCATTTTTTATTACTTCTTCCTCTGCCCTGTTTCTCTGTCTATATCACTTTCTATATCTCCCTTTGTATCCTACTCAATTCTGCTTCCAGTGTATCTCCTCCTTGACTTGAACCCTTTTACACCCATCCTCTCTCTTGATTTCCTCTAACTGCTGTTTTGATTCCATTCATCCAGTATTTCCACAATTCTAACTTCTCTGAAGTATTATATTCCACAGTCTCCTCTACAATGTTTTGTAATTTTTGATTTATTTTTTAATCATTCCACTTGTAGCTCACCAATCTCCATTCCATGCCATTGCATCCCATCCTCTTCCCCATTCCTTCTTTGTCCACCATGCTCCTTCTGCACAGTCTGATATGAATCTCTCCTGTATTTCTATATTCACCATCATTTATAGTGTCATCTTTCCTTAGTATTATGTCCAGTCTACTGGCTTGAATCAAACAGTTTCTTGTAAATGTGTACTACCTCATTTCAGAGTGTCCTTCTCTCCTTAAAGCTTTTTTCTATCCTATGTTCATGTTCCTAAGTCTCTTCTCATCTTTATCCTGAAGTGGCATTTGCCAAAGAGCCTGTCTTGGATTGTAGTGTGACACTGAAGTCTCCTCCAGTGATTTTTCTCTCCAACGTTTTTTATCTGATTCCATTCTCCAAAGAACTTGATGTCAATGTCCTCTATATCCTTGTTTGGACTATACAGATACCCTACTGTCTGTCACCTTCCATTTATTCTTCCCTGACATAGACTCATAGGTAAGCACCAGACAATCAGCCTGCAGACTATTACATACTAATGCAGACTAAATGCATTCACAAACAGATAATGCAATACCTTCACCAAGAAAACCTTCTCACACACACTCAGCACGGATTTTGTCTTAATCATAGTACAACAACTGCACTAATATCCTTCATCAACACAGTATCTCTTGCTCGTGATAACAATAAATGTGTCTCATGCCTGTTTCTTGACCTCTCTAAAGCCTTTGACACTGTCTCCCACCCTCTCCTCTTGGACAAACTCACTAACTTAAAATTCTCTCCTTCTACTATCTCATGGTTCTCTAGCTATCTCTCTAACCACCAGCAATCAGTTAAATGGCTCTCCACTATCCTCCCCCTCACTGTGCAAATGGATGTCACCCAGGGATCTGTCCTTGGACCACTGCTCTTCAATATTTTCACTAACTTACTCTATACCTCTTGTCCCCAGTCATCACTAGTGCAATATGCTGTCTACTGTCACACCATTGCAGACAACCCATCAGACCTCCACTCTACTACCCAGACATCCTTCAACACCGTTGAGACATGGCTTAGTGATAACAAAGTAATTCTTAATCCTAAGAAAACTAAGCTCCTACTTTTCCTCCCCAAACACCTCACCAATCTCAAAAGTACATTTACAATAACACCATCATCACAAGTGAACCAAGCACTAAATTGCTAGGTGTCACAATAGACGATCAGCTTAAGTTTGATCTACATACTACAAATTGCATCAAAAAAACTTACCAGAAACGTGGACACCTTTACCACAAAAAGAAATACTTAACCAACACAGCCAGAATAACTCTGTCATGCTTTTTTACTTCCAACACTTCTATACAGATGTCACATATTCACAAACATTAACACCGCACTCATTTGTAAACTTGAAACTACCTATAATAAGGTGGCCAGATTCGCAGCAAACCAAACCCACAAGTCTCACCACTGCTTATCATTTAAGCAACTGGACTGGCTTGAATTCCCTCACCTGCTCCTACTATATCAACAACAAATCATCTACTCCATCCTCTATTTGCCCTCTTTCTGCCCTAGCTTCTCTTCTATCATATCTAAATACTGCCCAGCTAGGACACTAAGCAGCTCAGACCAAGGATTGTTACAAATTTATAAACCTAAAACCGAAATAGGATGTCTACTCTATAACTATAACCCGGACACATCATGGAACCAACTTCCCTTAGAAATAAAGTCCCTTGACGATAGCAAGAGTTTCAAATTAGCCACCCAAAAATACTTATCTAATAAATGGTCCTGCCACTGTAGTTACCCCCCCCCCCGAAATTATTATCCTCACACCAAATACACCTCCTCACTCAAAGTTTATTTCTAACTTTGTTCTCCCACCTCTTCCTTCCTTCATTTCACTCATTCTTAATACCCTCCCACTACTACCTTTCCTCCCTGTCTATCCTATCTATACTTAATCAGACTGCTCCTAAATAACTAACTTTAACCTGTCGGTATTATTGGTCACCTTCACTTTATTTCTTTGTATCTTCATCCAACTTTTGTATATATGCCTTCTAAACCCTAAAACAATTATTTAGGGATTATTAATTTAATATGTTATTGTAACCTGTTCATAATCTTTTGCTGGACTGTGACTAGTTTTTTTAAATTCTATTCACTGAGGAGCTTTTCTCCCTGGGTCTCTGCTGAAAATGAGCCAAAAGCTCAGTCAGACTAACCTGGTTAACAAATGTAAAATAAATAATAAATAAATTACAAACCTAGCCAATAAACACACAGTGGACAAATGTGAGAATCAAACTCTGAACCTTGGTCTGTGAAGTAAACACCTTAACTAGTATGCCAACTCCCAACCCCACTACCAAAAAAAGGACTTTACTTATACTTTATTGACTAGAAAGTCCATCTAGACCAGTGGTCACTTTTGGGGGGAAATCCGAGGTGGTATTACACTACCAAGAGGAAATTTGGTCAGGACACTGGGGTACTTCCCCAACTTTTTTCAAAAAATACCATGGGACCTTTTACATCCACCAGAGCTACCACCATCTCAGCTGCATGGGGCCATGGTTTAACATCTCATCTGAAGGACAGCACAGTCAAGATTGCAATCCCCCCACCATGCAACACTACAGTGTCAGATTTGAAAAATGAACCCAACTACCTGGTGTGGGAACAGAACCCACATCCTTCTATACCATTATCTAATATGCTATCAGTTGAGCTACAGAGTCTGCTCCCTGAAAATGATTCATCCCCTCTCCCCATTTTTTTCACATACTTTCAGTTACTACACATAATCCCTATCTGAAAAGGTTGTCCACCCCTCTCTTGTCCCCTGCCCTCACTGCCCTACTTTATTGCCTGTATCACCCTTGGTGTAATCTGGGCTGATGATTTCCCTCCCCCTTTACCTTTAAATTGATCTCTTGGAGCAGTACCACATTCCTTTGCATTCAATCCATTCTTATGTGAATTTTTTTTCTGAACAGGTATGCACCCCCCATATTCCAGGGTAGTACCGCAGATTCTGTACCCTTGCATGATGGCCTTACTACTTAAATATTCTAACTTCAAGACTGCATCTCCTTGGAGTAAAAGGAATATTTGGTTTTGCTTGAAAATATTAAATATTGGCAACTTAATCTCTCAGGTTGTACAACTTAAGAGTGAGAATACTTTTTGTAGCAGTGGTTCTGAGTGTGTGTGTGTGTGTGTGTGTGTGTGTGTGTGTGTGTGTGTGTGTGTGTGTGTGTGTGTGTGTGTGTGTGTGTGTGTGTGTGTGTTGGGGGAGGGTGCTCATTATAGAGGGCAGAGAAGTCCACACAGTGGTTGCAGGGGCATTGCTTTCTAATGTGGTGCCTGCTAAAATAGTTTCATTAGCAGTGCTTGGAAAGTTCTGTGCAAATGATGAAACTCCTTGAAATAGCTAATCACTGTTACCAGTAACCTGTATCCAGTAGTAATATGGAGAATGTATAACTGTAACGAGTAACCTGTAACCAGTAGTAATATGATGAGGAAACCCCATTATTTATGCAATGTTAAGTTGCTCTGCTGGTGTAAATATTTTATACCATGTAAATAATAACAGTCTGGATAGATATACTCTGTATACATTAGTCTGCAAACATTGCTGTACTTTTTGATTATATTCCATACACATTAGGCTGTAAAACAATCAGTATCTTATTTACTTTGTGATTATACTTCACATATATTACAGTGTAAAAAATCTGTATCTTATAATTGCTTACATTCTGTACACTTTGTTTTCTAAAAATAATCATGGAAAACATAAATTTGTATTTGTCACAGCCAGATGGGCTAATCAATGAGTTAAAAAGTTCACAGACCAGCCCACCTATCTTCTTAACAAAGTTAAATAAAATTAAAACAGGCATACGTAAATAAATTATCAACTTAATGTCTGATGAATTGGAATGGCTAAGATGGCATTCACTGATACATTTTTTTCACCAAATGACACTCTTCTCCTAAGGAAATATTATATTATGGGCAAGCTATCCACATGTACTGGACTTGGATTTGTACTTGCTCACATTCTGGCTGGAGACTTGAATTCATATGATCATGCCCTGTGAGTGGAGCAAACTTCATTTGCTGTCCTCTTTATGAAGTCATTCTGTTTATGTAGTAATTCCCTACTAATCTTTATTAATGGCATTCATAGTGCATCATCTTAAAGGGTGTGATTTCAATATTGTGGATTGAAGGTTAATCAGTTCTTTTATCACTGAATTTCTCCAGCTAATAAAATGAGGAGAATTGGATTCATTTTAGCTAATTAGCTATACTTTAAGTTATAATATTCCATTGGATCTTATCTTTAACATACATATGGAAATCATATTTTTGTCTTGGCCAGGCCACCATACATACAAGTGTCAAAAGAAGACTGTTTTTCTAATCTGTCCAAGATATACAGCCAGTGTTTTACCACTGCCTCTCCCCTCTCCATCCTACCCTTATCCATTCATCCATCCCAAACATTTATGAAAGTACCATTGGTACCACTACCACTTTACTCCATTAAAAAAATCTATTGCAGTTCAAATGACAGTTCACTATTTTATTAAAAAAATCATTTGACTTGTTTGCTGTGTGACTTTGTGTCTTTTCCACTGTTAACTGCAGCCAACATAACTTTTAATTTATTGTGGCAGTTACCACATCCTCCTGTCCTTCTTTTCCAGTTCATTTGGTGCTAATGCATAATGCCCTTTGGCAGTTACCTGGGAGTGGTTTTAGGAAGCAGGGTCATGAGAGGTTTTCGAAAGTAAAATTTTCTGTCCTAAACCTTACATCTGGTTCATGCTTGAGGCAAGGACCTTGTGCTTAACAGAACATCTTCACAAACCTCTCATCCTATTAATCATTTGAACAATCTGATTCTTATTTTGGCTATGATGTTTATGAGGAAACTTTTTACATATATAAAGTTGTTATAGCCAGGATGGAAACTCCCAGCCACTTGTTTAACAGAGGCACAACAATCCAGGAGTTAATTATAAGTATGGGGTCAGGGATTCCAGTCTCCTTCACACCTAGACTCTTGAAGGATTTTTTCCTCCCTTAAAACTAAATAAATGCATACATACATACATGCATACATGCATAAAAACAAATAAATAAAATGACATAAAAATAACCCCTTTCTTTTCCCTGATGTGGCCTTTCAGGGAAATTGGTTAGGAATATATATTATAGACCTTAAAACTGTATAGAAGTTATTGTTAGAAAAAACAGTCCTAAAGCTTGTGTATTCTACTGCAGTATTGCAAAGTGCTTGGGCTGTATAGATAAATTCAGAAGACCATTTGATTGCTTCAAATAACAACATGTGGGTGAACTAATCCCACCAGCAGAATGTTTTGAAGTATGACAAAATTTTTGGTATGGAACATTAAGAAATTATTAAACATGCAATCAGGTAGCAAAAAATCACAAAAAAGAATGCACACTATCACACTATTCAGTGTACAATAACCGAAACATACAATTTACTGTTAATCACGTGCAAAAAAATACATTCAAACAATAAAATTTACTTTCCACATTTCATCAAAAGATCGTGTTACCCTAAATAAATAACATAACTGTCTGCGATTCAACTATTCATCTGGTGACAATGCATGATGTCTGATTCAGCTGGATAATTTTTAGTCCTGACACAGAAAAGCAGAAAATAGTAGCATAACATTCTAATCACAGCTAAAACAGCGTCCAGTAATGAATAGGTCATGCTCATGCCTTAACACTGTGATTAGTAAACAGTAAAGCTAACACAATATTTTACTGTCCAACCTGTGCAACATCAAACATACAGGACTAGTCTCTCACCTACTTAATAAGTATGGCCTGTCTTCTCTCTCTCTCTCTTTCTTTATATATATTCAGTCAATACCCTCCCTTCATCTATGCAGACATATCACCTTTCACTAAATTCAGTGCATTCCTTTCTACTCTGCACCTATCACTTTTCACTAAATCCAGTTTGTATGGTCACTGCTTCATTGTTCTACTGGTCTTAACCATCTAGCCATCCATAACCCTCTTTTTCCCATTTTTGCACATTAGGTCGGGGTGTCCCATCAACAGTGACCATCTTCTGGAGCCAGTGTTCACACTGACAGGTGGCTAGAACTGCTGTGGCTGTTATTCTATTCCACACACACATACACTCACACCTACAGCCAATTTAGAGTGCTCAATCCACCTACTGCATGCCTTTTTAATATGGGTGGAAATCAAGAACCTGGAGAAAACCCACGTGATACAGGGTGGACACACAGATGTAATCTATTACATTGTAAATGCTGCTAACAGGACCTGTCTAATCAGCTATACATTTTTGTTTATGCTCAATCATATAAAAGTATTGTTATTCCAGCTGTACATGTATAGTTATATCTTTTGTTTAAGTCATTATTTTCCAACTTATGCCTTCAGTCCTCATCTGAAAACTGGCACTTTCCAGTTGGACTATACCAGCAAAGAATGGAGATGTACATACATTAAACATTACAATTTGCCAAATTTAGTTATAGGTCAGCTGTTAAGAATGTGATCTGTTGGTTATATACATTTTAATACTGCAGTATGCAATTTTTTTAGCAAGTAGATAGGACAGCAGCAGTTTGTAGAGTAGTGCTTTGGGAGACATTTACATTCTGAATTTATACAGTTATTAGTTTCATATCACTATACTTCACAGCACAAGAATCAGGAACATAAGAAATGTAATTTTTCAGCTTAATTCTTCTCCTAAACAGAAGATTTTTTTCTTAAAAGCAAGGCAAACCTCACATACCAAGAATGTGTTAAGGTCCATCTGGTAGTCAAAGTGATACCAAACCCTACTACCACTGAACCGTCTGTGAATTTGAATACCTATAATCAATATAGACAGTTCTTCATCTGCAAACGTTGGCAGATAGGTACACCATCTATTAGAAATTTTACAAAATCTTTAAACATGACAACAGGTAAGGCACTGCATATTCAAGCAAGTTATGATATCTGGGATTCAACCAACTATTAAAAAGATTCTTAATACAGGTGAATAATGCAAGCACCATCTACCACCAAAATAATCAGTTAACATTTGACCATATCTATGTGCTACTGGCAACCTGCCATGCCTTATAATTAAACAGGAGATGATCAGCTATGACAAACTCCACATACTGAGTAACCCAAACAATCCTGAAATTCTGAAAACTTCCAATCCTTGTGGAATGATCCATATATCAAATTGTGAAGCCTCTGCAGCTATTAAGCATTTACACACACACACACACACACACACACACACACACACACACACACACACACACACACACACAAACACAGACACATGCACACACACACACGCACACACACACACAAAATCTCTCTTTCTCTCTCTGTCTTTGTCTCTCTCTCTCTCAAACACACATACTCACAGTACAGTGTAACCAGCATAGTAGTATAGCAGTGCTGTTACTGCTGTAACACAGCAGCTGCACCATCATGCAAAAGGATGTACCTTACTGACATCGATATAGTTCAAATAAATCCCATACCATGGAAGTGTCTTTTATGAAGTAGGGCAGATCTGATATAGCACTAGTATGCAGGAATTGATAATGAATACAGTATAGTTTAGAACATTTCTGAATGGTACTGTTCACTCCTGCATGGTAGCCTCACCAGAATGATCTACTTTGTGCACAACTGTCACCTATTGTGTAGAAGGATGTATCTGTGCATCTATGTGGGCATTATAGAGCACATATTATATAATCATCAGATGAGTAACCCTCATGCCATTCAGATTCAACTCACTCAGTGCTTCATTGCTGTGTCTGGCAGTTTAGTATAGAGGCATAAAGGTATGAGCTGCTTGCAAACTTCATCCCCTACTCATTGGTTTTATTCCCTGTGATTCTGAGGAAGTCATTTAACCCCACAGTGCTCTTACATCACCTTTACAAATGGGCACTTTTGCAGAGGTGACGTATTTGGTATACAAGTAAATAAAATAAAAATAAACAATAAATGCAGTTCCTACATCCCCTGTAGGTTCCTGTCAGCTGTCAAAAAAAATAATGCATATCATTGCTCTAATGTGCAGTTTGCAAATTAAGTACCTACTACATTAGTTATAAACTGGAAGCACAATGATGCACACAAACATAATTTAATGATAATATATACTTCTTTTCCATGAGCCTATAGTACTGACTTGCTGCTTCCTTGCATGGTACACAGTAGTGCAATGCTCTATGCTGTAACAAAAATATTACAGTATTCCCCAGCACCAGCACAGGTCAGATGTAAGGCACATCTAGATACATTGTCCTGTGCTCCACTACATAAGTGTCTTCTGTACTGGGCACCTTGCTTGAATCTGTATACTATAGGATGCACACTGCCACCTTGCTAGTCATACAGCATCCTATTTCAAGTGCTGCTCACTCACTGTGTCAGTCACTGCACATTTGTAATGAATGACACTCTCTGCAATTGTACCATTTATTTCACTGTTTAGTACAATGAGTGATCGCCAACAGACAAGTGAGTGTGTCTTTGAAATGCATGCAAGTAAGTGTTGTGACACAAATAGTGTTGTACTAAGTATAATACTTAGCAATGATGATGTCTCTGAACCCTGCTGTGTCACTGTGAAACATTATGATTTAATACACTAGAAGTGCTGATTTGAAATGTGTTATTGATCACATGTAGTAAAAAAATTGTCATTTCACTTAAGTCCAGCAACCCAGTGCTATTTGTTATGTCAAATAAAACAGAAACCACAGGGCAGTCTCTGACCGGGCCCTAATGGAAATGTTACACATTCATAAAGCAAACTGCAAGAGGGTCACCTGCTCAAAGGATCTTAATCTAGCCTCTGACATCAACAAATCATGCTGAAGAGATAGATACATCTCCAAGAGACCACCCTTTCTCTGGAACAAGCTCCCCATTCATGTAAAGCAGAGCCCATCTCTGATCCTCTTCAAGGGCAACCTGGACCAATGGATGTGTAATAGTAAATTCACTCCTGGGGTGATGCCTATGTCTTTCATGGACAGAGGCAGTCGGTATTAAATTAGCCGACCATAGTTGCATACCTCTGTGTACTTAGCTCACCTTACTATAGATAATTGGGTAATTCAGGATAAATATGGCTAGGCTTACAAAGGCCCTTAGGTTGTTAGTTTAGTAACCTCCTATAAATCACTGAATTGATGAACACACGTATTCTGGTTGAAAGAAAATCTAAATTAAATAAACCAATTTTGAAAGTGCTACTCACACATTTTAATGTCATTGAATGAATGACTTGTTATATGCAGTTTAGAAAGAGGTACATAACTGGCATATGTTGGTAAACTGTTGACCATGCTATATATTACAACAGAAAAGGAGACATGTAGACAAGAAAGACAGACTTACCAAGTCCTGCGACATATGTGATTACATTTCCTGATAATTCAGGTATTCATTGCCTATCCTGACCTGCCTGAAGAAGTCTGTACTTGCTCCTTGTGACAAAGGGGACAAGAGCAATTGTTCCAGTCAGTAGCTTGAGTGAAGCAGCTACTGTTAAACTATCTCTGTGACTAGCTAGCTCCCAGCTTGTCAGGTGTTGCCTTGATGCAAATCTGGACCATTGTGTAAGCTTGGCACACTTCTTTTTTTTCTTTGTTATTACAGATATGTGGATGATATTACCTAGTACAACTGAAAATGAGACAAGAAGAGGAGTGAGAGACCTTACTAGAGAGACTTACTGAGTGTTGAGTGCCTGCCATGATCTACCTGGAGTGATTCCAACTTCTACCTTGTGGGACAGAGGAAAAGAAGCAGTGTCTTGGTCACCAGCTTGAGTGAAATTTTTGTTAGAGTCCTCCTGCGCTGTTTACCTCGGTGATGCCTTAATTTAAATTTGGACCACTGCATGACTGAATGATCCTTTTTTGTTTAGCTGTGCATCATGCATTTACTTGCGTTGCAGTGTAAAAAGTATAGAGGAATGAACTGAAATATGCACCTCTTTTCATGGTGCACCAGTTTTGTCCTATGAATCAGGTAAATTCTGCATTTAGGTGATATCCATCTCCATTATGCTGTGACTGGCTCCCCATAACATATTGTAGTAAGAGTATTTTTGTTCCAGTTATACCTTCATGTGGTAAGTGCCTCAAAATATTTTATTCTTAATATGGCTATTGCTGCACTGTTGAAGGCAGTTTGTTCTTGTCTATCCCATTGGTAGTCTATTACTTTTAATACAACCTCATTCCCAAGTACTGCTATATGACTGTAATTGTATCGCTTTGAGTACTGTTATATGCCTGCAATTGTATCACTTTGACTACTGTTACATGACTGTGATTGTATCGCTCTGAGTATTGTTATACAACTGTGATTGTATCGCTTTGAGTACTGTTATATGATTGTGATTGTATCGCTTTGAGTACTGTTATACAACTGTGATTGTAACCCTTTGAGTACTGTTATATGATTGTGATTGTATCGCTTTGAGTACTGTTATACAACTGTGATTGTATCCCTTTGAGTACTGTTATATGATTGTGATTGTATCACTCTGAGTATTGTTATACAACTGTTATCGTATCGCTTTGAGTACTGTTATATGATTGTGATTGTATCGCTTTGAGTACTGTTATACAACTGTGATTGTATCCCTTTGAGTACTGTTATATGATTGTGATTGTATCGCTTTGAGTACTGTTATAGGACTGTGATTAGATCACTTTGAATATATCACCCTTCTCAAGTACTATTTAAATGCTCTTGTATTTATAGCTTATGTTTGCCTATGCTGCTTGTGAAAGTTCCCTGTAGTGGTGTTAGTTACTTGCTCTCTCACAGTGGTCACTACTGCTTTGAACATGCCATTATTCTCAGGCAGTGTTATAAGACTGTTGCATTACTTGGGTTTCCTCATGCTATTTGCTTGCTTGTGTAGTTTCCTTGTAGTGACTGCAGATCTCATAATTCTTGTTATTAGTGTTCGTCTAGTCTGGTCTTCAGCGAATTAGCAGCGTGCTCTATTGTACTCTACTGGCTTCGTAGTACAGTACCATTCTGCTGTGTGTTTAAGGTAATGTCAGTCATGCTTAGTACACTGTAGCCTCTTGTAACCAGATTCAGTAACAGTACCAAGATCAATGTGCTTGTGTGGTATACAGTGCAAGTCTGAGTGTGGTTTGCCCTACAAGGTTGCCAAGTTCAGTTATTGTGAGGTAATTAGAGTAAGAGTGAGAGTATTTTGCAGTATATATTCACTAGATGCTTACCCTGTCTAATGTACTTTTTCTTCCCTCTTATTTTGCCTGCACTTCCCCAGCTTTACTATTTTTCTCCACTCTCTACCCTTGTCATCTCCTTCTACCCAATATCTTCCTCATATTGCTTCATATACACAGGATATGTTCAGCCACCATTCACTGCTACCATGGAGACAGTCTGCTGTAACTCCATCTTTGGTCAGCTTTCTAGAACTTGGAACTCTCGTGCAGTGCAGTAACTGCCCCATGCTTACTAACAAGTTATTACTTTTATCTTACACTGACACTATTTATGATAGATTTAAATGTTTATTCAAGCTCAAAGTGAATATCTGACAAACTACATGCATCAATAGAATGTGAACCTGCAGTACACTGTTATCCAGCAATAAACCTCCTTATGTTGCAGTAGTAAATAAATCTTTACCTAAGTCTCCTAGACATCATAGTAAGAAATGTCAGCCACCTCTGCACACTTCAGGCAATGTACCTGCACCTGCATTTTGTATACCTACCTCCAGGAAAAGTCACTATGGCTGAATGTTTAAATCCATAATCCTTAAGGTTCTACAGCCACATAGTAATGCCCTAGTTACTTGGGGGCCTATATTGAGGCTCACATACTGTTTATTCTTTTTCCAGGATAGAGAGGGATATGGTGACAGCAAATTATCTCTCTAGTGGCAGAATTCATGGTGTCACAAATGCCTTTAGCTGTCTCAAGTCCACCAAAGACAAGTGCATCTTTGTTGTTGTCCTTGTATGGTAAATGACTTTAAATGCCCTACCCTAAAGAAGATGCAGAAAAACACAATTGGACTCTTAATGCATATATCTGAGTCAGAAAAATCAGTAGTCTTAAACAGTGTCTGGCTATCACTCTGTCACTTAGAAGGATGCCACATTTCAAAGACCAGGTAACCGGTTGAAATAAATAGATGTTTAAATTGTATCATTTCAAGGTGGTGGAGTGTACATCATCTTGAGATGGTTAGTAGACTTGCATGTTTTGTCATTGTCAACTTTTACCTGTCTTCTAAGAGCTTCTGCAAACTAAATAAACTATTTACTGCCCACACAGTACCTCTGATTATCAGAGTCAGAGTCTGGACATACCAATATAACAAATTCCAGTTTAGTTTGCATTAAGTTGGCATTGCTTAATGTTTGGAGACTTAAAAAAGTCCTCAGCTTTGGGCCTTCCTGTCCCTCACACACATCCATTTCTATGCAGTTACAGAAACATGGTTTGATGTTTGTATAGTGCTCCCTCTAAATGGTGGTTCAGAGTCACTCACTTGTTTCATACATCTTAACTTCATTGCTCAAGAATTCTATACAAAGCCACAAGTAATGGGTGGGGACAAAGGCCTAATATCAAGGATAATTATTATATATTTGTCTAATCCATTTAAAAAGTTACTAGAATAACAGATTTTTCATCAACAATTATTTTCTGAACAGTAAGATGTATGAAAAATCTAATGTTTGACATTAATAACTGACTGTGTTCCTTGGTAATTTTCTAGAAAATCAAACATTTTACAAGGGACAGGGCAAAAACAGGATGCAAAATCAGGGTATGGTTTGTTTACAGCTTCTGGTAGCTTGCAGGCTGTATCCATAGTCATCCATGACCTCATCACCTCAGGTCAGATCGCACATTATACTAACCTAGAACTTCTTGATGTCATAGTCATTAAAAAAACAAAAAGCTATCTGCTGCTCATTATAGATCCTCATTAATGTCCCCTGCTGACAATGGAATATGCCCAAATCAGATGTAAAGTATTAATTTTTAATCCAATACTCCATTATTAGACAATTTCAACTGGTAGGGTATTAACTGACAGATGTATACAACCAATATTCTGTGTATTGTGTTTCTTAACCATTTTTCATGCAATTTCTCTCTAGATAAAATTGCTCTTTACCTAACTAGAGGTGCAAATCTTGATCTCATCCTTACAAATACTGCTCCAGCATGCATCTATTCAAGCATTACTTTTTATTCAACTAAGTCCGACATTCATGTCTGTCAGTTAGTGCAGAGGTTTAAGGCTGTGAGCTATAGTTCTTGTGTTACTGGGTTTGATTCCAACAACCCTCATTTGCCTACTGTGTGACATTGAGTAAGTCACTTAACCAAACAGTGCTTAGGGAAAACTGGGAATTTGAGCTAGGTTCCTCACTGGACTGCAACGCTTGCAACTACCTGTTCTTATTATCTTTTCTCTTAGAAGTAGTACCTCAGCTCCTATGAATCCCACAATATTCAGGAATTTTTCCAGTGCCTCCAGGCTTAAGTCCACCAATGAGGGCTTTCAGAATGAATTGGTGAGTTTGCAAGACAGGTTGCTGGCTAGATGCTACAAGGTGGGTGAAGTATATGAGGGATTTGAAGGAGTTGAGGCTATGAGGAGTAGCAATGCCTGCCCTTAGTGGTCTGGATATGAACCCAGTTGTTAGACCCCTCGTCCAGAAATTAGAGTACCTATGTTCTATACACAGTACACCAATAAGATCCTGGAGATCATTGTCAAAAATTGGGGTGTGCTGACAGTTGATCCAAATATTAAGGACCTGGTAGGTGAATACCCCACTTTCTTATATAAGAACAAGAATAGTTTAAGGAAACTTTTATGCTATCTGAGAGTTAAAAGTGGTAATGGTGCCAATGGTCCTCAGGGCCATACTAGCCGCTGCTGTAGATGTAAGTTTTGTGATTGCATCGATGACAGTGCCATGTTTGTACACCCTGTCATGAGACTGTGTCAATGCTAATTGCCTGACAGAACATGTAGTCTATTTAGCACACTGTACAAGAACATGGTTACCAACACAGCTTCAAGTTTATGGTTATCCAGACCGTATGTCCGAGTATTCGAGGAGGGGACCTTAGAAACTTCACTGAAAGATGTGAGCTTAAGTGGATTATCAGGCTTAGGGCCAATAAGACACCTGGCCTGAATGATAAGGTGCCCCTGAAACCTGTACTGAAAATACATAGGCTTATAGCTAAGTAGTTTTATGAGGAGTGTTCTAGCTTTTTACCTTGTGACTCTTTGTACATATACCTTTTTTGAATCTAGGTTTAGTCTGTATAGCTTTGGCTGGTTTATATGCCTTATATGTTTTTATTTGTATTTTATACAATGCACATTTTGCACAGACTATTATTTATTTATGCAGTCTCGCTCTTGGAAAGGGCTCAGCTTTTACTTGGAGCCTATCCATGTCAAATATTCTATTATGGCTTGCTTGCTTGCTTTTAGAAATTGCATTTCCAGTTTATATTGGTATATATCATTGTGGTTATGTTAGACCAGATTTTTTCAATGTCAAATTGTTTTTTGGTGGAACTATGGCTTTAATTGTATTAAATAGACCTCCCACATGTTTGATTAACGTGTTATTCAATTACTGCATTATATAAAATACAGTTGTCTTCTCTTAAGTTTTATTGGTCTGAGGAAGCCCGAAGGGGTAAAAGCGCTTACCAGTTTACGAATAAATTGGCAATATTTTTGCTTTTGCTTGGACTGTTCCTGTGTTGATTTGATTGCATGAACCTTTTATGTTTTTGAGTTTTCAGCCTTGGTTTGCTCCTTTACTATCATCATTTACTTATAGACTTTGCTGTTGGCTTTTTAGTAAGGAGCATTTACTCCCTGGTCTAATCGTTTTGTGTTTCACTTAACAGAATAAGAGATTTTCCATCAACAATTATTTTCTGAACAATAAGATGTATGAAAAATCTAATGTTTGACATTAATGACCGACTGTGTTCCTTGGTAATTTTCTAGAAAATCAAACATTTTACAAGGGACAGGGCAAAAACAGGATGCAAAATTAGGGAAATTCTGCAAAATCAGGATATGGTTTGTTTACAGCTCATCACCTCAGGTCAGATCACACATTATACTAACCTAGAACTTCTTGATGTCATAGTCATTAAAAAAACAAAAAGCTATCTGCTGCTCATTATAGATCCTCATTAATGCCTCCTGCTGACAATGGAATATGCCTAAATCAGATGTAAAGTATTAATTTTTAATCCAATACTCCATTATTAGACAATTTCAACAGGTGGGGTATTAAATGACAGATGTATGCAACCAATATTCTGTGTATTGTATTTCTTAACCATTTTTCATGCAATTTCTCTCTAGATAAAATTGCTCTTTACCTAACTAGAGGTGCAAATCTTGATCTCATCCTTACAAATACTGCTCCAGCATGCATCTATTCAAGCATTACCTTTTTTTCATCTAAGTCTGACCTTCATGTCTGTCGATTAGTGCAGTGGTTTAAGACTGTGAGCTATAGTTCTTGTGCTACTGGGTTTGATTCCAACAACCCTCATTTGCCTACTGTGTGACCTTGAGTAAGTCACTAGGGGAAACTGGGAATTTGAGCTAGGTTCCTCACTGGACTGCAACGCTTGCAACGACCTGTTCTTATTATCTTTTCTCTTAGAAGTAGTACCTCAGCTCCTATGAATCCTACAATATTCAGGAATTTTTCCTGTGCCAATTTCTTATTATTTACTGATAACCTGGAATATTTTAAAAAGCTTCCCATCTATAATGATTGCATTACCTGTGCAGCTACATATGACTGTGAATTCTAATTAAAATTAATTAACTGCAAAGTGGCATCTGTCCCTGTCTGTCATAAGTATCATGGGAATACAACAAACATATATGGCAGAATAATCACATAATCAAACTGTATTACAGGAGGAAAACACTCTTAGCTTTATATTTTAAATCTCAGTCTCACATGTATACAACTTAGCAAAAAATCTCAAGTACACAATTAAAGAAAGCAAGACTAAGTATAAAGCTGAATGTGTCAAGTCCTGCAACAATAATCACAAGTTCTAGTAGGAACCTTTGAAGTAACAACCAGTGCTGTACCACACTACTGACTTACAGTGAAACTTGTTCTGATGGAGTAGCCATTGCTAATGTCTTAGCTGACAAGTTCAGCTCCAAGTTCATTCAATGCACTCACCTGTGTTCTCTCTACTACTCTGCTAAATACTTTTACTTCTCAGAATTATTGTAGACCATTATGTATTGGCTCTGTACACCACAGTAGATGTATGTATATATATATATATATATATATATATATATATATATATATATATATATATATATACATATATGAGTCTATCATCACACATCTAACATTCACTATACTGACCATCAACAGAACAATCAATTTAAATTGAATCTAAAATGACTGAAACAACAATAATTAAATGTTGTTTATTTATTTATTTTTGCATGGGTCAAGCCCCCCCTGCACCCCCCCACACCCGCTGCTATTTTTATATACCATCACTAATATTGCACAACAGTGGAGTAGGGCAACTTTCCTTACCTTGCTGTGTCATGATCCCATACAATACTCTGAAACTCCATTGAAAACAATGTTCACTCATATGAGCATTTGATGTATGACTGCAACCATATACACATACATTTATATATGAAACATAGTTTTCCTCAGTTTGTCTTGAACGTTTTCAGCTTTAGCCTCTGTACGGGTTATGAACCAGATGTTTGGAGGACTGACATACAGAAGGCACTATATAAAGGTGGCCCCACTGCAGACTCTAGAAGCTATAGACTCATAGGTCTCAATCCTATCACATGCAAAGTTATGGGACAGATCAAAGATGGACTTTTAAACAACAAAATAAGTTATGTCCAATCCTTTGGCACTAATTAATTTGGGTTCATGAAAATCAGCTCTTGTTTTCTCAGCCTAGTTGACTTTGAGTTATTGGAACCATGGACAAGAGTCACTCTGCTCACACTGCCTATTTGGACTTGGCAAAAGCCTTTGGCACAATTCCCTATGCTGTTATTATTGACATGGACAAACAAGGAATAACCGTCATCTCATGCAATACATAGCCCACAGGCTAACTAGTAGAATGTACAGACTGAGAGTTGGTGGCACCTCTTCCACAAAAAAGGACATTACTAGTGGTACCCAACACAGCTTGGTCTTGGTTGGGACACTTACTCTTTGGGGCTTACTTTTCAACTGTGAAAGTACATGTGAAAGGGCTTTGGCTGACTACATTTACTGACGACTGCAAGTTGAGTACTTTTAACTCTCTTGCTGATTCTCTGATATTCCAACAAAGATAGAATCAGAATGAAACTGAATGCAAAAATATGCAGTGTAGCCTCACTTGGGAAAGCAAGACTATTCTTATTCATAACACATACATAGCATATACTTTAAAATTACACTGTCATTAGAGATCTGTGTACATTTATTGATAACAAGCTCCATGGGATTCAATAAACTGAAAACTCCATGCAGGAACAGTGTAGCTGTTCTGCAGGAATATGGCTGCCGAGCGATCCAATTAACTGCTGTTCTGACATGCACAAGCCTGCCTACACTATTCCTGCATGGACACCACTGCATAATGCTAATTACCTCATTTGCTGGTGAAAAACATGCAAATGAGGTGAAATAGTGATTCAGCATGCAGGTAGGCATCCGTGCAAGAACAGTACTAGTTTCAGAAATGTATTTGGCTACTAGCCAAATACATTTCTACAAAAAACAAAATGGAGGCATGACAGCTCAAATAAAAGCATTTATTATAATCTGTAGGCATGACAATGGCCAAATATATGGCCAGTGGCATGGAAAAGGGTTTAATTTTGTTAAAAATAAATGTTTATTTTTTTGGCTGATCTCGGCCGTTTAAGCATACAGCAGCGGCGCGCAAACGGGATTGTGCCGAAAAAAAAATGTGAAAACACAATTTTAAGGGAAATCTGCATTTTGCCATTATAGTCTACAGCATGCAGAATCAAATCAATACTAGGGAATAGTGGTTGCTAAGGGGAAAGGCTTTGGTGTAATGCAGTAACTATGGACTAAGGCAGTAGGGTATCCAAATGAAAAAAAATTTACTGAATCACAAAAATATTCTAACTGCAAACTGCACCTAACAGTGTAGCTGCTATAACACGATTGTGTAAGTAGGAGGACCAGCAGACATGAACAGGTGTTGTGTCATGCTTGGTGTAAGCACATTGGAGCTCCATGGCTCCCAGATAAACTTAGCTAAGCACAGCTAAGCAAGGGTGTGTGTCTCAGGCTGTATTGACTTATTCTATGAAATGAAAAGCATGCTCGCATCCAGGGAGGATAATTTCTCAGTGTTTGTATTAGCTAAACGGGTTTGCGTGGTGCACACCAGGTCTAACAAACCCCCACCCAAAATAGCAAGGTTGTTTTAATTTGGGCATTGTGTTTACATGGTGCATCTCTGGACTTAAAAGGGGAAGAAATGGGAAGGGAAAAAAAGGGAAAAAAAGGAAATAGTAGAATAGAAGCAATCAATTACAAATTACATAGCTAGCAGGTGGAATGCATCATAGTCAGCCAATCATGCAGACAGCATCTGCAGCACAAGAGTATAAACTATGGAAACACCCCACAGTCTGTTTTTCTCACAAACTCTGCACCATTGGTGTACACATATGGGGGAATTTTAACTGGAAAAATGTTAGGTTCTGCCATTGCTTTGCTTCACCAGTATGTGCTAGAGGCTGAGGGCAGCAAGGAGGATAATGCTGACAACCACCACAGACCAAGGAGGAGAGGTGTTCAGACCCAACATAACTTATCAGGGGCTACATGATCTGGAGATAGTAGAGCACTACAGGGTGGACAGAGACATACTGCAGCAAATCATTGAGCCAGCCTCAACTCAGACCCAGAGCCAACACAGGGAAACCCATCCCAAACCCTCCCAGTGGATACCAAGGTATGTGTAGCCTTAAGAATACTAGCTGCAGGTACTTTCCAGAGGCCTACTGGTGACAGCATGGGGGTCTCACAGGCATCTGCATCCATGGTACTCCACCAGTCCCTGGATGCCATGCTACCACATTCCTGTGAACACATTTACTTCCCCAACACCCGTAAGGAGAGGACCAGCAATATGCATCGTTTCCACCATATACAGAATACCCAAACATACTGGGTGCAATAGACTGCATGCACATCCACATCAAAGCACCACCAGGTGAACAGGGTAGGGTCTACATAAATCGCAAGGGTTTCCCTCCATCAGCTACCAGGTCATGTGCAATGCACAAGGAATTATCATGAATGTGTGCGCTGGCAGCCCTGAAAGCTATCACAACTCCCACATTTGGCATTCATCACAACTGTACCAGGCATTTGCCAGTGGGGGCATCCTGTATGGCCATCTGGTGGGGGATGCTGGCTATGTACTGGAGCTATGGATGATGACACCCATCAGAAATCCACACACACCCACACAAGAATGCCGTAATGAGGCACACGCACAAACCAGGATCATTATAAAGCATGTGTTTGGCATGCTCAAGTCACGGTTCTGCTGTTGTGACATATCCGGTGGAGACTTGCAGTACTCTCCAGCCACATGTTCATAGTATGTGCCATGCTACACAATATGATTCTGCAGAAACAGCTGCAGCAGGAACAGCACAGGGAAGGCCACATAGCCCACCACCATTGCCAAGGTCCCCACAGGCACAGAGGGACTCAGAGGAGGAGGCCCCTGAGCCTGCCCCTGTAGGCAGATGGAGGCATGCCCAGAATGCTCAGGCCTTGGCAAAGAGGCAATGCATAGCACACACACTGACACTGTAGGGGCCCCAGGGACTGACACCTCTTTCCGACTCGCACACAGAGTAAAATGGATGACACACACATCACAGTACCTGTAACATACCATGTATAGGCAGTGTACTGTGTGCATCCAACATAGGCAGCCCTCTAGCACCGTCCTCACAACTGTCACAGGCACAAAGTAAGTCAGTCTTCTTAACAATAAATGAACAGATTAATATGTTTTAGTAGCATATCTATGATAATGCTGCATGCATGCAAAGGAATGGGGTGACCTACTGGGATAGCAACAGACAACTGACAGCTATATAGGACACCAGGAAATGTCTGCCCAATACTGGCCTCCCCACACTATGCAGTAGTACCCAAGGTGGGAAATCCCATGGCAGTATATGTGTGAGGACAACTAAATGGGGGCCATAGGTCACAGGCATGGATGTCAGTGTGGGGGTCCCATACCCACCCCTTAGACTCACACAGCAAGTCAGCTGTAGAAAACCAGAGAGAAATGTCTGGCAAAGGCCCACAGATGACAGCAATGTTGAATTACCCCCCTACAGACTCGCACAGTGATAGCACAGCAGGTCTCACAGTTGCAGTAAGGCTCTGAAGGGTAAGAAGTCTGAAATTCAAAGGTATGCCGTTATAATCTGACTTGTGGTCTTTACTATGCTCCTGGCAGTTGTCCTGTGGTGCCCTAGGTACAGTGCTGTCTTGTCTTTGACAGGACCATGTGCAGATAACTGCAGTGCTAACTATTATGCATGTCAGTGACATCTACTGCTCTGCCACTGACATACCTGGAAGTCACAGTGCTATGTGGAATATCTAAACATATAATGGACTTCTTGAAGGCTGTGTAGCTGAGGTGCTAATGCTTTTGTGAATATAGTGCTTTTTGGTACTGTTGCCAGTGGTTATTTTCAATAATTCTTTTTTTTAATGTTTGCTTTTACATATAATGGACATGCTTTCACAGTAGAATGCACTCTATACCCGCACCCATAACTCCCAACCTCTGACAGCAAGACATCTGAAAAAGGGCAGAAATAAAAGTGGAACAAAGGCCCAAAGATAGGCCTCTGTTGTACAGTAAATATTGCCCTTACATACTGAGAAAGTTGGTAGGGTGGGGGGTTTGCAGTAGTGGGAATTGTCTGAAGGTTAGGTAGTCTGAAACAGTAATGTCTGTCATTATTTTGTAACATCACTCTTCAATTATATGTAAATAACTTGCTATAAAAACACAAATTTATGTAGACAGGATGAAACCTCTAGCCAAACAGCTGGACAATCTGCTAAAAAATGTGTAGGTGAAAGTTATGACCACAGAAGGATATGACATCTCAGGTTAGAAAGACACCACACAAGCAGGAGATCCCCAGCCAGTATATCACCAAGTTGCTGTACTGTTTACACAGCACGTCATCACTCATCTGACTATAGCTACACCTCATAACTGGCCTTGTTGGGCAAGAATGCACATAGCTGCCCCATGATATTGGTCTATGCATCATACAACTAGTATTCCTCTGGTAAAGCACTGTGATGATCTGAGAATGTCTGGCACTGGGTAATGACAGAATACATTGCAGTGTCAGACCACGTATATGTCAGAAAATTTCTGCTAAACAAACCCAGTAGCCTGAGAAAAGTCCTGTGTACTACTGAGATGTATGGCTGTATCACACAAACCCCTCGACCAGAGTGCACTTATCTCTGGAATGGAGTTCCACTCTAATGATAGAAGGCCGCACTGGGCATACTGCTATAATTAGAGAATCACAGGACATGTTGGAACCCACATTGGAGTATATGACTATATTGTGTATACATGTCTGTGCATACCGACAGCTATGTACACCTTAACTGTCCTCACACACACACATCAGACAGGATTACCCTCAGCTAGCTCTAGGTGGCCCATATGTGATATATCTGCATCTGTTGTATGTGATACACAGACATATATATGGGCAACAGATAAAAACATATGTCAAGCATACACACACACATAGATGTGGGGAAGTCATAGAGAGAGAGAGAGAGAGAGAGAGAGAGAGAGAGAGGCAGTGATAGAGAGAAAGACACAGGGGGACACATATAGAGTGATTCACACACATGGATACCCTGAATGGCATATAGTGATGTCCTGCTGTGGACAGGGGCATACCAGATGTGAACAGTTGCACATGCCAGCATAAAAGGTGATCCCTATTGTGTAATAGTACTGAGGTTGGGCTTATAATATCACATTACCTGCTGTGTGTGTGTGTGTGTGTGTGTGTGTGTGTGTGTGTGTGTGTGTGTGTGTGTGTGTGTGTGTGTGTGTGTGTGTGTGTCCATAGGTCTAAGTATTAGGAGACTGTTCCCACTCAGTACACTTCACATTGCCCTACTTCACAAGATCTGCTGCTGTCATTCATCTTAGAAGTACCATTGGACACCTATCACCCCTATACGCTCTGTAGCACATGCAATAACTGTGTAGCACTGTAGTACAAATGACTAGATAGGGAGGGGTTCTAATTTCAATACTGGCAAGTGTGTGTGACAGTTGTGTATGAGGGAGTGTGCAATTGTTTGTTTGTAGGTGAAACAGTTTTGGGTCATTCCCACAAACAACACTTCCCAGTACCCCATTTTATCA
Organism: Protopterus annectens; assembly: GCF_019279795.1. Classification (NCBI taxonomy): domain Eukaryota; kingdom Metazoa; phylum Chordata; order Ceratodontiformes; family Protopteridae; genus Protopterus; species Protopterus annectens. The sequence continues at coordinate 608,587,481 of NC_056729.1, read as the reverse complement.
GTAATGCTTTCCCCTTATCACCACCTTTGGCCAATTGTCAGCCCAGTAAGCTCTGTAGCACATGTGATAACTGCATACCACTATAGTGCAAATCACTAGATAGGCAGGGATTCTACACTCAGATCCGGCAAATGTGTGTGTGTTTGTAAGAAGAAGTATTTTGATAAGTTTCCCACACAGTGCCCTGCTTTATCAGTCCTGCAGATGTCATTCCCATTATCAGCACCTTTGGCCATTTGTCAGCCCAGTAAGCTCTGTAGTGCATGTGATAACTGCATAACACTATAGTACAATATAGTACAAATCACTAGATTGGCATGGGGTTCTAATCTCAATTCTGGTAAGTAAGTGTGTGTTTGGTTGAGAATAATATCCTGTGTGGGTTATACCATTTTGAGTTGTGTACCACTCTGTATGCTTCCCATCATCGTACTTTACAAGGCCTGCTAATGTCATTCACCTTAGAAGTACCTTGGGAGAAGGTGAAATCATATAAACTCTGTGGTGTGTCTGATAACTATGTAACATTATAGTAGAAATAACTAGATAGGTAGGGGTTCTAATGTCACTACTGGCATCTGTGTTTGGGTGAGAATCATATCTTCTGTGGGTTATACCATTTTAAGTTGTGTACCACCCAGTGCACTTCCATCACCCTACTTTACAAGGCCTGCTGATGTTAGTCACCTTAGAAGTACCTTGGGAAAAGGAGAAATCATATAAGATCTATGGTGCATCTGATAACTAAGTAACATTATAGTAGAAATAACTAGATAGGTAGGTGATCTAATCCTAATACTGGCAATTGTGTGTGGTTTATACCATTTTGATGTGTGTACTATCCACGCCTGTTTACCACTTCCCAATGGCATTACTTTATATAGCGTGTTAATGGCATCTGCCTCACATGCAGCATGTTAAACCATTGTATGGGCCATACCAGTTGTCTGTACAGATGTGTATGGAATATCTAGATGTTTGCAACCTATATGTGGTCTTTGTCCCCTAACAATGGCCATGTATGTGATATTGTTACAAAATAGTTCACAGTTATTGTAGTGACAGACATGCCAGCATCAGATATCATACCTGACTGAAACATCATGCTGATACAACGTCTGCTACCCTATCACTTGTTGAGACTTGTAGGAGCAATAGCTGACTCCAATTGCTATTTCTGGTGGTTTAACTCAACATCCATGAAGGCATTCATAGGTTCATAGGTAGGTACTAGGCTATCAGTCCAAGGGCCTAAGTAAGCCTAGCCAAAAATGTTCCCTGGCTTACGTCAACCCAAGAAAGTTAATTTCCTCTGCCCCTGTCGATCAGAGCCACAGAAGTGATGTCCGGGATGTATGTCCTTTTTCCCATTTACTCATCAAGATTTTTCTTGAAGAGTGTTAATGAGGAACTTTGCTTGACATAGATGAGTAGCTTGTTCCAGAGTATGGGAAGTCTCTGCGACAGTAATCTATCCCTCCAGCATGTCCTGTCTATTGTGGTGACAAGGTTTAGGTCCCTAGAGCTTGTAGCTCAGAGGGATTGAGATTACCTCAGAGTAGGTGATATTCTACAGAGTAAAGCTGGAGTTTTTTGAGATGTTCAGTGTAAGGCATCTGTTTGAGGCCAGTAATCCTTTTTGTGAGGTACTTCTGTGGTCTTTCCAGCTGCTGCAGATGTTTTGTGAGGTACATGTTGTAAGAGGTAGAGTGGGCTATGTCCCACACATATAATCTATGTGGGGCATGTCATGTGTATGTAGCACTGTAGTACATTAAAGTAGATATGTAGGTTTACTAGTCTGTCTACTGCCAACTGTGTTTGTGTTACTGTATGCACATACCCTGTGTCAGTCTTTACTGTGTGTATGCAAAGGATATGTCATTTTGTCTGCCTGTTCCACCCTGTGAACTCAGGAATACATACCACAAACCTGTCATACACAGTACCATGTATGCCCTCACCAGCTGCATCAGGGTTGAGTGTATGGGAAAGAAATGGCAGGGGCAACAGGTGCTGACAGGTGAATCTGTTGTGGTCAGTCTAATGACTAAGCTTGTGCGGGACCTACTGACAGTACTCCAGTAACCTGTTCTGTATGTATGAGCCTGTGGTACTACACAACACTAAGGTGACATGTCTGAAGACTACCAGTCTGTGACAAGGCATATGTATGCAAGGTCACACTGTCTGACAACAGTGTCCATCACACACTGTTGCATGCATGCACACCCGGTAAATATAAAGCTGTACCTTGGCTATGAAATAGTTGTTGTATTTCCACTCTGTCATACTCTATGTTGGTAATGTCTGCAGGGCCACAGCCTGCAGACACACAGACACCTGGAACACAAAGATAATACAGCATGTCAGATTACATTCAGTCAGTGTTACTAACAGCAATAATGCATCATGGCTAATAAGGTACATACTCCTTTATGTGTACCCATAAAAAATGCAAGCAGACAGCACCTTACAGAGTATTACATAGCTACACTGTACTATACTCACCCTGTGCATCAGACCCATATTAGCATGTCCTTGCATCAATGGTATGGATGATAGGGATGTGACACAGGTATCTTCATATGCACAGGGTGTAGTGTGTGTTTGCCAGAGGCCTAGGCTGGTCCACATGATTGACATCATGTGTGTGTATTTGAAGGGGTATCCTATAGATGGGCTGTGCAAAGGTGCAGTGTGTCTGGAGGTGATCTGTCTGAGATACAGATGTGTGTGCATATGTGTGTGTGTGTGTGTGTGTGTGTGTGTGTGTGTGTGTGTGTGTGTGTGTGTGTGTGTGTGTGTGCGTGCGCATGTGTGTGTGCACACAGTCATGCCATGTGGTGGCCCTACACAGGGGTATGTTGGAAAGCTGTGGACCATACATGGCAGGGTGTCCAGTTCACCATCACGGGCCCTGGACCAGGGGTCTCACTGGCACTACCAGGCCCAAGGCCAGATGCAGTACTGCTTCCTGATGGTGACTGCTGTCTGCTGGATCCATGTCCCTGACGGGACTGACCAGGACCACATGGCCATGGCCTGCTCCTTTGTGATGTGGACAGAAACCCCCTTTGGTAGTGCTGGTGTCACTGCCACTATGGAAGTGTGTAGGTGCATGGCCCCATAGACTCTCAGCTGGTGTTGGTGTTGACCTACATCCACGTGGCCAATGCCCATCATCCACCATATGCTCTAGCACTGCCATGCCACAGTTGAGGATTGCCAAGGTCTCATCCCCCCATCTATTCATGACCTCAGTATTTTGGCATGTTTCCTCAGCAAGGTCATGAATGTTGCCATGAAAATCAGGAAGACTTGCATCCAGCACCCAGAGTATTTGTCTGGTGTTGCATTCACTAAGTGCCTGTGCATCCATGACAGCCCAACACATGCATCTGGTGACACCTGCTGTGGCACTTGTGACAGTGACTTGATGAGCAGCAGTCCTCATGTGAGTAGTCCTGTCCATCCACCTGTGTGGGACCTCACCTTTACTCTGGCTATGGGCAGTGTCTACACTCACACCTGCCATAGTCATCACACTAGTCTTTTCCATACCACCACCAGCCAACTTTCCATCATCTGTGCCTGCTGGGGATGGGGCATGTGTGGTCATTGTGACTGTGTGCAGGGACATTGTGGATGATTGTGGAATGCCAACTGATGGCACAGATTCAGCCCCTGACAACCCCACCTGTGTCTGACTAGGACCATCATCATTATCAGAGTCTGTAGAGACAGTGACATCAGATTCTGATCGGGAGGGACCACGGCCACCATGACCACCTATGGGGGGAAGACAACGTATGTAAATTAATACCTGCACTCTAACGTTTGCTGCTACACACACACACACACACACACACACACACACACACACACACACACACACACACAGGCACGCACAAACATACAGGTGAGATGGCAGACAGGCATTACACGTATTTCACAATAACCAACTGGTGACATTCACAACACAGTCAGACCACTACATACACACTCTGGACAGGCCCTCAACATCATGCAGTGCAGCCATTTCTACTTAATGTTACTACTTATATAAACCTCTGTGATACGTGAGTAATGTTAGCATGTGATAACTCTTCAAGTAACACACACTACACCCATGTACACATAATTGCTGTTCGCCTGTATAGCACAGTGGCAACTCCTACAGAACATACCTCTCAGCTGTGCAGAGTGTCACTGAATGTCTACATGTGTGGCTCATATTTCTGGTCTGTTCATTATAAATCCTGTGTTTGTCTGACATTACTGGGATGATAATGAGGACTGATGTCACTAATTAATAACATATTTTGAGTTTCACACTTCAAAACATACAGTACATGTATGGTACAACAGAATTGGTTACACTAACAACCTTCTAAGCTTACAGTGTATATTATAAGTATAGACACCCCTGGTAACATGCCAGGTTTGTCTGATATATAACATGAGACCACAGAAATCATGTGATAACATTTCCCACCTTTAATGGGACCTATAACCTATGCAATCCAATTGAAGAACAAACAGACTGGCTAGGGGTAACGTAGAAGTTGAAATGCATACCATAAGCTGGTTGCATGACTGTGCACACCCTTAAATTAATACTTTGTTGAAACACCTTTTGATTTCATAACAGCAGTCAGTCCTCTTGGGAAGGTGTGTATCAGCATGGCACATCTCAGCTTAGCAATATTTGTGCAGTCTCCCTTGCAGAAGCCCTCCAACTCTGTCAGATGGCAAGGGCATCTCTTCTGCAGAGGCATCTTCAGGGAACCCCACAGATTTTTTTATTGGATGTAGGTGTGGACTGTGGCTGGGCCATTCCAAAATATTGACTGTCTTCTGGTGAAGACATTCTTTTTTAGATTCTGATGTATAGTATGGGTCATTGTCATGTGGGAAGGTGTAATTCCTCTCCATCCACAGCTTTCTAGCAGACACATGAATATTTTGGGCAAAAAGGGACTGGTATTTTGAACTGTTCATAATCCCCTCCACCTTGACTAAAGGCCAGTTTCCAGCTTATGAATAGCAACCCCAAAGCAGGACACTGCCATCACCATGCTTCACGATGAGGATGGTATTCATCTGGTGATGTACAGTGTTGTTATTGTGCCAAACAAACCTTTTGGTATTATTGCCAAAAAGTGCAACCTTGGTCTCATTACACCATAACACATTTCTCCATATGCTTTTGGGAGACCTGGTGTATTTTTCTTGAGAAAATCACCAGTCCTGATGTTCTGTGTGAGATAAGGCTTCCATCTTCCAACCCTACCCCATAGACCAGACATGTGGAGAATACAGGATATTGTTGTCACATGTAGTACACAACTGGTACTTGCCAGGGATTCATGCAACTCCTTTAGTGTTGTTGTAGGTCTCTGATTAACCTCCCTGACCAGTTTGGGTCTTGTCTTTTCCACTCATTTGGAAGGATGCCAGTTCTTTCCAATGTCACTGTTGCCTCATATTTTCACCACCATTTGATGACTGTCTTCACTATGTTCTATGTTATATGCAATGCTGTGGAAATGTGTTGTGTTCCTTTCTTTGGGCTGATACCTTTCGCAAATTAGATCCCTTTACTGCTTCATAAGTTGTATGTGAACTATGTCTGTTTCTGTAGTAGGCAACTGAGTAAATTTTAGGATAATCCTGGTAGGACAGCTGACCATTATTTGCTGTTAATCAAAGAGTCTCTGTAAATGATGTCAGGTGTGTACGCAAGATGACGTAATGCTGTAATTATATCAAAAAATACTTTGACACAGTATTAGCTTCAGCCTGTGCACACATATGCATCTAATTTCTTGTATGTTTTTGTGTCATAATTGTTACCCTAATAGATTTGTTTGTTTTACTATTGAATTGTACAGGTTATAGGTCACATGAAAGGTTGGAAGGGATTGGAAATGTTTTATTATGCTCTCATTTTTGTATATCACAAATACCTGGCATTCTAACAGGTGTGTGTACACCATATATATGCACTGTATAACACTAATTTATAAAATATGTCCCTAGTTTTGGGCCTTTGTCCCCCTATTTTATCAGTTTTTGTCCAGATTTCTTGCAACGACAGGTTGTGAGGTATGCTACATATATGTGACATCTCCTGCAAATAGGCCCCTGTGATGACCACTGTGATGCAATGCAGTTAACCCCACCACAAGTGAACATGCAGATATTGCAAAATGGTTGAGAGTAACAGTTGTGTGTATGGTTACATGCATGACCTTAACATGGCTGGTGGGTACTGGTGACCCACAGCAGGAAAATCCCACACTTACTGGCTTCAGGCTGCTGTCCCACATAAAGACCAGAAGTACCTATGTAGTTGTGAGGGAGAGGTATCATCAGACTCACATTTGGCATTGGTACAAGATGAATGCTACTTTTCTGCACAGGTACAGTACAAGCTCTGATAGTACACAATTTGCTGTCCTTCATCATAGATGTGCACTTGTGTGCATTACTAAAACCCACCCACAAATGCAGTTTGAACTGATATATGCATCTAGATACTCTATAGAAGACAGTATGACTGCTACATGACTAGATTGATGTACACTGTGGCCTTACTTGGACACCCCTCGCCTATTGTGTGGGTGCCACCCACCTCCACGACTTGTGTTTCTTGTGTTGGACGTTGTGTGGGGGCTGTCCCAAGGTTGTCAAGAAGCTCCTCTGTTGCCATAATTGAGGCTTGTGGGGCTGGACCCCCACCTGTAGCAGTACTGTCCCTGGCTATGGCAGCAGCCCTTTGCTGGGAATGACATATTAGGTCAGTTTCCCAATGCCTGACCTGATCGCACGCGTGGCCATGGTAGCCCAAGCTACCTCTGTGGACAAGGTCATTCCACAGGGCAGTTCACTCTTGCAGATTTTGTCAGGTACAGCCGAACAGCACCGCATGTTGCTGGATTATGGCATCAGTGATAGCTGCATTCTCATCTGCAGTATATGCTAGCTGATGCTGCATGCCGCCTGGAAGACATAAACAGGGAAACACATCAAAGTACCTCAGACATTGCCCAGAGGTATTTACAGAGCCAGCACATCAATATTTCCTATCATTAGTCACCACTTACAACCACATCATACTCCTGTCATCTATCAGCACAGTGTGGACCTGCATTACACTCCTGGTCCTGATGTGTCATGTTCCCTCCAATGAGGGCCAGTACATTGCATAAACCACCATTCTTCATTCACATTTGTGCAGAGGGATGACAGTGGTTATCTTCATTGCAGATGGGATGTCAGTGGTGCCCAGGCTCTGCTTGCATACAATGTGTAATGGAGCTGGAAGCATATGCCTGAGTTCATGTACGATGCAGACAGGAATGCTATCAGGTCCCATGGAGACTTGCTTTTGTTGACTTTGATTAGGCAGTATGCACCTGCTCTCTGATCCACCCTTGGTGGATGTGTCCAATTTGTACTCAAAGTTAGCCTTACAGTAATCCACCTGTGACCTTATATGCTCGTTCAGAAAAGGTTGACTTGCTGCCAAGTTGGTGCCTGCTCCTACTTTGCCCTGTACAGCTAATATAGCGACCAATTATATGGTTTATGTATTAATGCTGTCCAGCAAAGGGGATTACTCTACCTTGGTGGAGACAGGTTTTACAAGTAAGGTTTTGCTGAGCCATACAGCTATGTAGGTGGTTATATAGCTGTTTGTAGTAGTCATGGACACAAGGTCATAACACAGTTGGACACTGCTCCATTTTCAACCTGATAATCATGCTTATTCTAGTATCCATATCTGTGTCAGGGCAATGGAACAACCAGTAGCTGTAGAACTCTAACTCTGTTGGATGCACAGAAACTAAGACTACACACTTGTACAACATGAACAGCTTATTTACCTGATGTGTTGCATCTCATGTCTGTTGTTATGAGGTAACCAGGTACACCTACTCATACATACATGTGCACAGGTAATACCTGATATACATTTCTGTTCTATGTCAGTATGGCACACTGTATTTACATTCTTGCTGCTCAGTCATTCCTATCAACCTGTTAGGGCAGGACATCTGAAGGACACCACACATACATGGGGGCAATGGGCCAAAATCAGTGACACTTTCTTAATATTGCCGTAACACACTTACACTTAGCCTTTGCATTCACAGACATACCCTGGAGGATGTCCGACACTCATATGGCAGGAAGAGAGATGAAAGGCTAGAGGAGTGTGATAGTGAGGGTAGGAACTTTTAATGTTGGCAGTATGACTGGTATGGGGACAGAGCTAGCTGATATGATGGACAGAAGGAAGGTTGATATATTGTATGTGCAAGAGAGCAAATGGAAGGAGGGTAAGGCTAGGTGTATTGGAGGTGGGTCTAAATTGTTTTATCATGGTGGGGATGGGAGGAGAAATGGTGTAGGGGTTATCCTGAAGGAACAGTATGCCAAGAATGTTTCTGGAAGTGAAAAGAGTGTCGGATGGAGTGATGTTTGTGAAGCTGGAAACTGATGGTGTAATGATGAATGTTGTTAGTGCATACACTCCACAAGTTGAGTGTGTGATGGATGAGACAGAAAATCTTTGGAGTGAGTTGGATGAAGTGGTGATGACTGTACCCAAGGGTGAGAGAGTGGTGACTGGAGCAGATTTCAATGGGCATGTTGGTGAAGTGAACAGAAGGGTTGTGGAAGTGATGGGTAGTTATGGTGTTAAGCAAAGGAATGCAGAAGGTGAGATGGTAGTGGATTTTGCCGAAAGGATTGATATGGCTGTGGTGAATATGTATTTTAACAGAGGACAGAGGGTGACATACAAGAGTGGAGGAAGATGCACACAGGTGTATTATATCCTATGCTGGAGGGCCAGTCTGAAGGAGATTGCAGACTGTAAAGTGGTGACAGAGGAAAGTGTAGTTAGCATAGGTTGTTGGTCTGTGAGATGATGCTGGTGATCAAGAAGAGGAGGAGGAGTGTGATGGCAGCACCAAGGATCAAATGGTAAAACTGAAAAAGGATGATTGTGAGGTTGAGTTCAGGGATGAGTTAAGATAGGCACTGGGTGGCAGTGAAGAGTTACTGAATATCTGAGTAACTACAGCACAGCTAGTAAGGGAGATGACTAGAAAGGTGCTTGGTGTGACATGTTAACAGAGGGAGGAGGACAAAGAGACCTGGTGGTGGACTGAGGAAGTACAGGGGAGTATACAGAGAAAGAGGTTGGCGAAGAATAAGTGGGATTATCAGAGAGATGAAGAAAGTAGACAGGAGTATAAGGAGATGAGGTGTATGGCAAAGAGAGAGGTGACAAAGGCTAAGGATGAGGCGTATGAAGGGTTGTATGAAAGCATGGACACTAAGGATGGAGAAAAGGACCTGTACCAATTGGCTAGACAGATGGACTAAGCTACGAAGGATGCGTAGCATCTGAGGAGAGTGTGTTGAGCAGATGGAAAGAGTACTTTGAGGGGTTGATGAATGAAGAGAATGAGAGGGAGAGAAGGTTGTATGATGTAGGGATAGTGAATCAGGAAGTGCAATGGATTTTGCAAGGAGGAAGTGAGGATTGCTATGAAGAGGATAAAGAATGGAAAGGCTGTTGGTCCAGATGACATACCTGTGGAAGCATGGAGGTGTTTAGGAGAAATGGCAGTAGAGTTTTTAACCAGATTGTTTAATGAAATATTGGAAAGTGAGAGGATGCATGAGGAGTGGAGAAAAAGTGTTTGGGTACCAATTATAAGGATAAGGGTGATGTGCAGAGCTGTAGTAACTGCAGAGGGATAACACTGATCAATCACACCATGAAGTTGTGGGAAAGAGCAGTGGAAGCTAGGTTAAGAAGGGAGGTGATGATTAGTGATAAGCAGTATAGTTTCATGCCAAGAAAGAGCACTACAGATGTGATGTTTGCTCTGACAGTGTTGATGGAGAAGTACAGAGAAGGTCGGAAGGAGTTGAATTTGTCTTTGTGGACTTAGAGAAAGCATATGACAGGGTGCCTAGAGAAGAGTTGTGGTATTTTATGAAGAAGTCAGGAGTGGTGGAGAAATATGTAAGAGTGCTACAGGATATGTACAAGGGTAGTGTGACAGTGGTGAGTTCTGCAGTGGGAGTGACAGGTGCATTTATGGTGGAGGTGGGATTACATCAGGGATCAGATCTGAGTCCTTTCTTATTTGCAGTGGTGATGGACAGGTTGACAGACAAGATCAGACAGGAGTCCCTGTTGACTGTGATGTTTGCAGATGACATTGTGATCTGTAGTGAGAGTAGGGAACAGGTTGAGGAGACCCTGGGGATTTGCAGATATGCAATAGAAAGGGGAGGAATGAAGGTCAGCAGGACTAAGACAGAATATATGTGTGTGAATAGGAAGGAGGATAGAGGAATGGTGAGGATGCAGGGAGTACAGTTTGCAAAGGTGGATGAGTTTAAATACTTGAGATCAACAGTTCAGAGTAATGACGAGTGTGGGAGAGAGGTGAAGAAGAGAATACAGCATGATGGGAGGGTGGAGAAGAGTGTCAGGAATGATTTGTGATAGACGAGTACAATTAAGAGTGCAGGGGAATGTGTACAAGAGGGTAGTGAGACCAGCTATGTTATATGGTTTGGAGACAGTGGCATTGACAAAAAGGCAGGAGTCAGAGCTGGACATGATAGAATTAAAAATGTTGATTTGCACTGGGTGTGACAAGAGTGGACTGAATTAGGAATATATATATTAGATATTAGAGGGTCAGCCCAGGTTGAACAGTTTAGAGACAAAGCCAGAGCGGCGGGATTATGTTGGTTTGGACGTGCTGAGGAGGGATGGTGAGTATATTGGGAAAAGGATGGTAAGGATGAAACTGCCAGGTAAGAAGGAAAGAGGAAGGCCTAAGATAAGATTTCTGGATGTGGTGAGAGAGGACATACAGGTGGTTGGTGTGACAGAGCAAGATGCAGAGGACAGGAAGAAATGGAGACAGATGATCCATTGTGGCAACCCCTAATGGGAACAGCAAAAATAAAGAGAAGTAGATGTTTTAATGTCAGTCTTCACAGTTTGCTAATGACTTGCCAGACATAACACAACTCTATTAATAAATGACTACAAATATGAGGTACACATATGGTCAGTGTGCATAACACTGGACAGTTGAATGGTATGAGCTCAGTATATCACATGCAGTTCAGCACACACATCTGCAACAGTAGTTTACTATGCAAATACCCTGTATAGGTCTCTCATATTTCAAAGACAAACATATATATCATAGTTGTAGTCACAATTAACATATGGATATCTACAACATCCCAGTAGCTGGCCTAGCAGTGCCACAGTCAGTATTGCTCAACACACACTCCAGTAGTAGTCATATGTGAGTCATCCTTTCCTGGGGTGACTCAGGGGCCTGAGCTGTGATCTATGTTACTGCAGAAAGACCAAGATGCTATGGCCATAGGTTCTGATCAGGAATATATCAGTACAGCAAGTCTTGTTGAGACATATTTTTTGAACTTCCTATTTCCCATGTTGAACTTCCTATTTCCCATTATTACATACTCACTACTGCGTTCCATTGCATGCTTACTTGTTTGACATGCCTTTTTTCCAAGTATAGTTGGTTTGATGCCGGTTTATGCTGGTTGGTTTGTTTGTTTGTCTGTCTCTCTCTCCAAGATGTAGGGTGTATATCTGTTTTGCATAGGCAGCAGTTTGCCTTTTGTAGATAATGCTCATGAGCAGCTGATGGCCTGTGCACCAATTTGTGTCCCCCACTTGCTTACTGCATGCAGAACATCTTTGTTGTTATTCCTATAGCCAATGGCATGGTAACACACTCCTATAATTCAGTACTTCATGTGGGCATTACCCCTTTTCCTTGGCTTTGAGGGGGACTTAATGGAGGGGTGTGAACAACAGCATCACAGAGGGTAGTTGGAAATACCTCTTACAATACAAACTATGGATACAGCCCAACAAACCAGGGGAGAATGTTCCAGACATAGGGACAGAATGTAAGTATTGCTGTTACACAGTTGAATTAATGCTAGTTTAACAGGGTTTGTTTAGACATAGCTATTCTGTGTGATTTTAAGTCTGACAGTGTTATGTGTTTGACATAACTCTCAACTGTAGGACTATCTGCAGAATGGCCAGAGTTTGGAGTCTTATGTTTGGTGTGTTCCTCAGACATTTTTTGTTTTGGAAAATCTGTATCATAGTCTGGGGATTGCAGTCAGTAAATGGTTTCATCCTTTTGTGTTTATGACTTCATATCCCTCAAAAAAGGTATGTTACAACAAACCCTGTTACACCAGCAACTGTCTCTGATATGAAGCAAACTGTGACAACTCTGGGTACATGACTAGAGGGGACTCGTACATGTCAGAGTTACATATCTAGCATCGAAAGGGTACCCTGAACTGCTTTTATGTGAGTGTGCTACTGGTAAACATCAACTGGTTTTCTATCTGTGTCCAGGATTATTTGTAGCAGTGACCACTAGCTGTGACAGAATGACACTTGAGAGACATGTATCGGGAACATACCTCTCAAACTCTTAGAGCATGACATCTGGACAAAGCCATACATAAGAGTGGGACCAAGACCCATAAATATGGACAATCCTTAGATATTGCTCTTACAGTCTTAGACACTTGATAAAATAACAGGTTTTGCATTTGCATGGCTTTTCTGATGGATATGACATCTGACACTTGCATGTCTATCATTATTTTCTAACTTCAGTCTATAATGGTTTGCCACTGATTTTCCATGATACCACTACTTTATGTAAAATGGACCAAACATCTGAGACAAATATCTGGACATTAAGTGAATATCTGTACAGTTGAGAGGTATGAGTCAGGAAGAGTGCATATTGTATGTACGTACCCTGCTGTCATTTGCAGGTATGTGATGGGCCAATTGAATGGTTTTACATAGTTTATTTGTATACCCTTCATACAGCTACTGGCAACATTAACTTACCTGTAAAATCTGTGAGGAAAATATCTGTTAACACTACCTTACTGTTTTTACATTTATTCCTGATTCCTTGTGTGTAGATATGTATAAATCTTAGTAACACTCCCTGGATTTGAACCATGTATGGGTGTGCAAAATTAACAACTAAGCTATTTCTCATCACACTGAGCTACTGTGGAACCGCTGCTGTTTGCTTCACTGTTTTCTGTATAATAATCTCTTGGTTAGACAGTCTGAACTTGTATTCCTGTGATGCATGCATGACAGATAGTTATTGTACTGTGCATTACTCCTTTGGATTACTACAATCTGGTTAGCAAAGGTTAACACAAGGCAATGCTGCATGGAACACACTTTCATACTTTACATATTATTATTCAGAGTTCAGAGCTTAGTGCAGTATGTATTTCATATTTCGTTTATATCTCGTTTTACAGCTACACCATCTATGGTTTCTCCTAACAGCTTGTTCACAGATGAACCTCAGTTAATATATGTTGTCACAACCATATTTGCTGTGATGAACCGGTGTACATTGTATATATGTCTACAACAACATAGCAGAATAAACGCAACCATTGTTTAAGGGTCTTTATTGTACTTCAATATTCACCAGTTAAACATTTTTATTTATTCAGTTGACACAGTAACAATATACCTACTAGCGCTAAACAATGTACTCCTTCTTAGCTATTTTAACAATATACTGCAAAATAGAGTTGTACTCACCAGCCTGTCAGTGCAGCCACAGGAGTCTGTCACCATGGGCTTCGATGTTTACAGCCCTCTCTGCTGAAACTGTAGGAGAGAAAAACATACATTATGCAAATATGTCTATCACATTCTCAGGCTAGTATTTGCTACAAACTACTTGATAGTGATACTGGAGCATTCTGGGCCCATCCATCTTGGATTCACTGGTCCAAGAGTACCCCTTCCTATGCTTTAGGTTAGTATAGTGGTGCTGTACCTGCTCACCAATCTGGCGGATGCCAGTAGCACTGGTGAGGTAAAATGTGAGACAGTCCCAGGCCTCCTCTTTGTATTTGGAGCCCTGGTACTGGCCCTGCAGCACTCTTTCCTCATGTTGTTTTACTAGGAGCCCAGCCATGACCCTGGACTTCTGAATGCTCCAGCGGTGTGCTCAAAAGTGCACTCCCTCTCCTACACCAGACCTTGTATCTGGACAGATGGGCTATAACAGCTTATGGCTGTATTCCTACCTGCACCATTTAAATAGTGTGATATTCCCACCCTTCGCAGTCATTGGACCATTTTAAAAAGGTGAAGCTCTGTTAAGCAGTGAGCAAGCCTGCTGAGCCAGTTTTAACATTGCTTAAAGTGGAAGTTGTTGAGCACTGTTTAACAGTGCTCAAATCCACTTAGCTGAGCTATCTGCTGCTTAGCATTCACGTCTTAGCAATGGTTACACCTGCTAAGCATAGCTGTGCATTGCTAACCATTGCTCATTTTTCATTTCTTAAATATATCAGAATACTGACTTCAGTTCTTAAGTGTATATGCTTTACTTTACATGACATCCCTCTAAGTGCTTTCCTTACATTGGCAAGGGGGGTGACTATACTATATGGAACACTTGTGTGTAAATGGGTGGTTTCACATGTTGTATGCACTCACACTTCCATTTTACACCAGCTACACTACCCTGGTTGACAAAAAAACAGTTACTACATAATTTCAGTTTTTAAAAAAAAATTTAACACTGCTTTCCCATATAAAAAATAACTTGTCTGTTTTGATACTAGAATCAGGAACACCTGCATGTAAAACCAGGACTATAACCGCTATACTATCATGGCTTAGGAATTTTTGTTTTATGCTTGTTTTTATCTCCTATGGGCTATTTAAGCTATTTTAAGTGGAGGGCCATAACGTTTTTTGAAATTTTTGAAATAATTGAATTAACTGGTTGACCAATGGAGTTTAATCTGGTATTATAATTAGTGTTTGAGTACTGTGGCAGATGATTCTGGTGAAGTCTCCTCTCCTAACTGGAGATGAAAGTGCTAAATCTGCCTTGTTTTTATCATCTGGTCTAACATTATTATTGCTTGTGTCTGAATAAATCTTTTTCATAGAGCCTGTTTCGTGTACATTATTGGTGGATAGTACGTTTTACATATTCTTCTGAACAGAAGATATCAAAGGAGAGTTAGCCTTCATTGATACCTGGAACAGTGTTGGTGTTTTAGTACTGTTTTGTGCTTTGTGCTCGCATGCTTAAACATTCCTTAGCCTATAAAAAAAAATATTATTATTATATTATGCTATGTTATATAGTGAGTATTGCAGTGTTCTGACAGGTCATTAAGAATTAAAGTCAGGAAATAATGGCATACCTTTGGCTTTCAGGCTTCGATTTTTCAGAGATTCATGCTAATACATATCCTGTTTTCTATCAACTTTCAAAGTGTGTGAGGGGAATATTTCAGAAGTGTCTCTATTTTTAGTGTTTTGTCCCCCCATTATTTGTGCCTTTGTCCACATGGACTGCTGTCAGGGAATATTGGTATACATTTGCTTTCAGACTTTTATCCTTTGGTAATTCATGCTAATGCATGACCTATTTTCTATCAACTTTCTAAGTTTGTGTGGGCAATATGTATGATGTGTCCCTTATCAGGGCTTTATCCCCCATTATTTGTGCCTTTGTACACATTTCCTGCTTTAGCAGGTTATGAGGTGTCGTATGGCACATTTACAATGCAGGGGGTGTGTCAACAAAACTGTCACACTCCCCCTGCATTGCTTTCCTGCTGCCGTATGTATTTCAGTGTCCATGGACACTGAAATGATCATTTATTTCATTTCAGTGTTCGCGGACACTGAAATACTGGTATAATATTAAAGAAAGTCTATAATATTATGCCAGATCTTATTATGAGTGCATGGGCGCATGTTCAATGTTCATGCACTACTTGAACACACCCCCTGCACTTGTTCATGGTCCATGTCTGTGTAGGTTAAACAGCAGCACACCTGCATGAATATGCAAGGCGTGCTGCTGTGCTACATGGACATGAACCACTCCATGCAGGAATAGCACTATTCCTGCATGGAGCTTATTGAATCCCAGGAGCTATCTTTGATCACAATTATTGACCATAGTAAGGAGATCATTGTACCACACCCAATTTATTTCCAAAGAAATATACTGAAGAGCCAAATAAGTCATACTTCATCTCTGATCATCCATTATTAGATTCAACATTAAATACAATGCTTTTTTTCAGTGTATGCTTCTGCAAACACCTCAACCAAGTTGGAAGACATTAAAGACTTAAAAAGTTGAATGACTAAGCTACTCAAGTAAAGAAATAGACTAAAAGTCCTCTCACTGTTTATCTCACGTTGACTACTGCATGATAATGTTTGCTTTGCCTGCCATGGCATGAAAGTCCCTATCCTACAAGATCTTTACTTTTACAAAACTGGTAGTGTTTTAAATAACTGCACCAAGGATATCAGTTTTTATCACCACATAAATAGAACTTATTACAATGGTCATTATATGTAACATAACAAATCCCTTACCTACAGAATAAACTTCCCTTGCATATCAAATAATGCAATACCATAGACACCTTTAAATATAGTTTCAGCATTTGGAAGATTAATCAAAAATATGCCTCTGGTATATGCAGTTTGAGTCTTTGTGACTTTGACTGTTAACACACTCAGTAATTTATTAGATTATTAATTCAATTTTTTTGTTTGTTTTAGCTAGGTTATTCAATTGCCATTTTGAACTCCTACGTATAAAACACGAATGAACCTATGGCAGCAGCATATAGAATTATGTTATATCCATCTAACAATGCAGACATGAAGTTTTTGTGAAAACATGTTTTTGCTGACAGCTTAGTAAAGAGGTAATGATAGGTCTTAGTATATTTATTTGTAGAACTACATGCTACATATTACTGTAGTTATGCAGATGACAGTTATCGTATCTGATGTACCGAGCACATCGGCATGACCATCATTACATCATTATTACAGAGTCAACAAAATAATTGCTTGACCATTAGCCTTAGGCAATATTTCATCATCACAAAGCTACTTCTGAAAACTGATTAAGTTTACAAATGCATTTTTCATAAACCAGTTCGTCAGGATGCATAAGTAGGATGCCATTAAATGTGATTTTGGTGTATATTTAGAGTAAAGGTATAATTTTATAATTTAGCCCTTTAAACTGCAATGCATTAGATGTTATTTGAGAAGTATAAATAAAACAGAACTTTAATGTGAAGGTCACACAAGCATAAAGGATTTACAAGTATGTGCAGTTTTAAAATGATTTTGTGATACAGCTAAGATCTGTGTTTGCACATCCACAAGTAACACTTTGTGAAAGTCTACAGTAGTATAGGATGCTGATATATGTGTCTGTGTGAAAACATTACAAGAGTAACCACTGCTTGCCTAAACTTCGTGTGTATAATTAGTCCATGATACAACTGCACTTCTATTTAGAAGTGTCTGCTATCTCACTGAAAACCTAAGATGTGTGTTAACTATATGCTGTATTTTATAACATTATGTCTGGTCATTAAGAATTACTTGCAGATCCAGTGTGCACTTCGCAGTCCTGCAATGGATTCCTTCTCAAGGGCTGGTGATGTTATTATTGGAGGAATAATCATGGTGCACTCCAACGTTATGTATCCTGAAATCAGCTATAATGAGCAACCTCAGCCAATTTCTTGTACTGGGTAAGAATTGCTTCATATTTTACTCTTCTACACAGTTTGCATGATTTTCTTGATAAATGTGTTTGCTAATATAGAAACTTTACAAGAAAATAAAGGATTATTTAAACTATAACAGCTATCTCTCAGTCTATCATTTAAGAATTTTGCACTGATAATAACACCACTGTAAACAGAACAATAGCTATGTCCAGACATATTGCTACAAGTGTGCAAAACAGTTGTCACTAAAATCAGGTGATAGATCAACTGTAGTCACTAGGTCTGTGGTGCCCTCTCCCAGCTTATAAATATTTAAGAAAACCACTCCAAATAAGGCTTTTTTGTTTCTTTCCTAAGCTTTTATTTTTTTCTTGTACTGTTTTACATTTAGTTTATTTTTATATAAAATTATTATCTGAAGTGATAAATCTTTGCAGGGACATCAGCATTTGTATCTGATATCATAATGGCATGATATTAGTATAATATTACCTTATGCAGCAGTTTATTTTTGATATGAAAAAGCACAATAATTGAATAAAGGGCTATGGGTGTTAATTAAGTGGCTCATTTCTAGTGTTAGTAAAACAGTTAATAAATAACTTTTTGTCTTTAGCAGGACCCTGAGGAACAAAGGGTCTACTATAGGCACCCAAGACCAATTATCTTGAAGACCAATGTTTCACAGCCAGGGCTGTCTTGCAGCTTGGTTAGGTTGTTGTTATTGTCAAACTCAAGTACATGTTCACATGAGGGTCTGCAGCTGTGTGGAGAGAATGGAGCCGACCCACCTCAACCGAACATAGTAGCCAAGTTCAAGCAAAGTAACAAGGAGGGCGGGGGTTCAAATATGGATTAGGGTTTCACACAGTGATTGGGAGTGGGATTTGCATTTAGGAATATAGGGGGTTTTAGGATTAAAGAACCAGAGGGGAGTTTATGGCTATGGAGTGATAGGGGACTTTAGTTTGTAGGAAGTGAGTTTTAGGTTTAGAAAACAAAGGAGTTTTAGGTTTTAGGACCCAGTGGAGTGTTTAGAGTTAGGGAGCAATCACAGACTTTAGGTTTTAGGAAGAGGGAGTTCATTTTATGTTTAGGAAGTGATCAGGGACTTTAGAGTTAGAGAACAGGAGGGGAGTGCTATAATGAAGGTTAGGGACTGGATGGGAATGCTATGGTTAGAGTTAGGGCTCTGATAGGGCTAATCAGTTCTGTAGAGTTAGGTGGTGGAGGTGCAAGGTAAATAACTAGAAAAGGCTAATGAGAGTTAGGGCACTTACCATTTAGAGCAAGTGATAGTGACTAAGTATGTAGTGAGCTATTAGCATGCAAGTACTTGTAGTAGACCCAAGTGCAAATAACTAGTTTCAATTATTTGGAAACTTTTGAAAGAAAAGTGTTGAAAAGGAAACTTTATGCGAAAACAAGCATTTAACTCAGCCACTGCTACAAAATGTAAATTATTTCATTTATTTATTATTTTTTCTCTGAGATGAGACAACCTTGTAGGCGCTTATTAATAGGGTATGGGAAGTTTGACTCTACCCAGTGTTAATATGCAGCTGTTTTCTTTCCCAATTTTGTTCTTGCTTTCTTACATCAGTGTTTGTGTAAATCACATTCTTCTCACAGTGACTTGTTGAACTATGTTTTAATGAATGAAGAAACTTTTGAATTTCTTCTATAGACAACAATTTTGTCAATATTGGAAATCAGGATTTAAATGATTTAAAGCATATAAAGGCATATAAAACTGTAGACTTAAACATTATACATGTTATTTATCTTACTTCATCAGCCATTTTTTCCATACTATACTGGTTTAAAATGCTTTTCTGCGTCCATTTTCACTGAGCAGCATTGACAATTCATATTAGAAAACATAATTTTGCGAAATAATAATGTACATAGTGGTGCTAAGCTCAGGGTGGGAGGTTGGTATAATGGTTAAGGTGCTTACCTTATAGACACAAGCTGCAGGGTTTGATTCTTACATGGGGTAACTGGCTAGGCTTAAAATGGCCTAAAAGAATAGCCTAGTACTAATCTATGATCACTTTCACATCTTCTGACAAGTCCATTTCGCTATTTTCAGTTGTCGATATCTTCTGACAAGTTAAAAATGGAACTGGAAATATATACCAAAGCAGGCTTACATTTTTAAATTACATTAATTTCTCCTGAGTGACAAAATACTTTTATTATTTAGTTAAGGTATGCTGAATATTTCTACTAAGTAACAAATAATTAACTGAATGAGTGAAAACACAGTACAATATAGTAAGGTTCTATGATGGCCATATGCCAAAAGAAAATACAAAATGGCAGAACAACACTCAGTACAAACTGCAAAAGTGCAGGAATGCATTTTAGTGTTTGTTACTAGAAGAAAATGAGAAGCAGCTAAAAGAAGAATTCACTGTAGCACTCAGTCAATCACATACTAAAGGAAAAAAATCCCTGTTTCTGTGTTATCACACTACTAGCTTCAGATGAAAACAGTTACTTAGAGATAGTGGAGGGGAGGGCTGTATAGTATCTACTCACAAAATTTGAAACTTGAGTGTCCCAGCAGAACCCCAAGTGGGTAATATTACATAACCTGCTTCTCACCATTGATTATTGCTATTATACTTTTGACCAATTTTTCTAAGTAAGCTTTGATTTATGGTAATTGCCATATGCATTTTGAGCAGTGTTTTAAAGTACTCCCTCTGTTTGTTGTATGTTATGTATTTTATTAAAGTTCACATGGTTTAAGATTTGTTGGCTATGTTTATTTCTTTTGTATTTGTTTTTGTTTTGTTTTATTTGCTTCCTTAATATTTTAATTTTTACTTTGGTCGTTTGACTCAGTTTTAATTTGCAAAGCCACCGTTGATATGTTTGTTTCTAAAATTCATAAATAAGTTTAATTTTCACATATTTTGACTGCAGAAATATGCTGAGTGTTCCCAGTCAACAAACAAAAGGATCATCCTTTTTAAAAAAATACAAAATGAACTGGTATTTTCAAGATTCTTCTTATGCATTTTGCTTTGGTTTCTTTTGTAGTATGATCAGGAATTAAGAAGGCTGGCACTCAACTTTTATTTATGATATTTCCAAATATTATATGTTTTTTCTTGAAGTTGTACATTTTAAGAAGCACAATGACACACTGTTAGTGCCTGGCAGAAATTCAAAAGGGTATGCCTGAACATAAGAAAAAATCCCTTTTTATAATAAAATGACCAAGTTCTTATTGTGAAAGACAGTCTAATTACAATCAGTGAAATGCTTCATCAAATAATGTGCTTCCTGACTTTCATTCAAGGCATGTTACTTTGATCAGAACTTAATTGCATAGGGAGCATTCACAAGTCACAGTGACAACTCTCCAAAATCATGAAAAGAATGACACACTGGTGAAATACCTTAAGAAAATAAGGTTGGACCATTCAGCATATGCAGCAATTACGTTAAATACCTTGCTTACAGCCTTGGCTCTGCAACTGCTCAGTAGTATATCAGTTCCTCTCACCATCCACAAGAGGCAATATCACAGGTTCAGACTTGCTTATGGGTTATTTTTTAACAGCACTGTGATCCAGTTCAATAAAATGATCACAATTTATTTATTCTTTTAAATTTTTTATAACTTAATTATTTAGTTTATCTTCAAGAAACTTGGACCGAACCACAAAAGGAGGGGGAGTATCGATATTCATCAAAGATACCCACACCTCCAGGTTGGTGGCAAAGCACGAAGCATCAGAGACTATCCATGTGCAACTAACAGTGGATAAAACTGCCTTCCAGTTTATAGCCTGCTACAGACCACCCTCCCAAACCCAGGAACCCCACTCGGCCTTCCTGAGAACACTGGAAAATATGAAGGTCTCTCCAAACACCATTATATTGGGCAACTTCAACTACCCAAACATAGACTGGGAGCATTATTCTAGCTCCAACACCCTAGCCCAAAGGTTCCTAGAATTCATAAACTCAAATGCTATGGAACAACTTGTTACCACTCCCACAAGAGGGGAAAACATACTGGACCTGATCATCACCAACATGGGGACTCTATGCTCCAGACCAGAAGTGTATCCGTCACTGGTAAGATCAGACCATAAACTGATCTCACTGGATATTCACAACCCAACCCCACCCCCTGCCCAGAAAACCACAGTGAAAAACTTCTCTAAAGCAGATTTCACACTCCTCAAAACCGAGGTGGAATCCTTCAAGCCCCTGGGCCTGTGGAAAATACGGCCCAGACCGCAGAATCCTTTATAAATTCATTCTATGAACACCTTCAGGAATGCATGGATCATGCAATCCCAAATAAAACCAAGACCCAATCCTCCAAAGGCAGACGTCCTGTCTGGTGGACCCCAGCCATAAACAAACTATACAATAGAAGGAGGAAACTACTACATGATAGAGCAAAATCCCAAAAAGGGAAGGCATCTCTGATCAGTATTAGCAAAAAACTAAAGGCACTCATAAAATCATCTAAGGCCAGCTTCGAGAGAAAAATTGCACAGGACTCTAAGGATAACCACAAGGCTTTCTTTAGTTATGTTAGGAACCTGGGTGGGAATTCCCAGATATGCTCAGAATTAGTTCAAAATGACAAAAAATACACTGAACCCACAGACATTGCCAACATCCTAGCTGACAGGTTCAGCGCAAACTTCTCCCCCCCTCCCCACCAAAAGGGCAAATATCTATCCCAGCAGAGTGTTGCCCCCCTGACATCTCAGATGCTCAGGTAAGAGCTGCCCTCTCCAAAGCAAAAAACAGCATCAATGGGACCAGACGGTGTCCCGGGCTGCATCCTACATGAACTCCAAGAAGAGCTAAACCCAAACATAAAACTACTGTTCAATCTCAGCCTTACTACAGGATATGTACTCAAAGAGTTGCGTACAGCAACAGTGGTCCCTCTCCACAAAGGTGGTGCCTCAACGGACCCTGGAAACTATCGCCCCATAAGCCTGACTAGCTTGGTCTGCAAAGCTATGGAAAGGATCATCATGGACCTCATAAATAAAGATATTGGGGACCTACAGACACTGGATCCTACCCAGTTCAGCTTTGTTAAGCCAGATCCTGCCTCTTAAACCTGGTCAACTTCTTTGAAACAGTCACCAAGGCCATTGACGAAGGGAAGGTGGTCCACACAGCCTACCTGGACCTCGCAAAAACTTCGATACAATACCCCACTCGGGCATTATAGATATGCTCACCAGCTTAAATATAAACCCCTATGGCACTAGATGGGTTGCAAACTGGCTCAAGGACAGAACCCACATGGTTAGAATTGCTGGAGCCATGTCAGACTCCAAACCAGTTACAAGTGGCATCCCACAAGGCTCAGTCCTGGGACCTCTCTTGTTCGGTATATATTTCTCGGAGGTACAGGCCAACACAGAAGGACTGTGGCTGACCAAGTTCACAGATGATTGCAAACTGGGTGCCATAATTGACTCTCCAGCCGACACAAGCATCCTCCAAAAGGGCCTCATAGAAACAGACAACTGGTGCCAGAGCCATGGCCTCAAGCTAAACTCCAAAAAGTGTATAGTCATCCCCTTTGGCAAAAACAAAGTGCCCACAAATTACCACATAGGTGGTAATCCATTAAGTACAGAAGAAGTAATTAGGGACCTGGGGACCCAAGTTGATAGCAATCTCTCATTTGACAACCACGTGGCCAAAGTGGTTAGAAAAACATTTCATATAGCCCACCTAATCATGAAGGGATTCACATCTAGATTAGGGGAGGTCATCGTGCCTCTTTACTCATCCCTCATCAGGCCCATAATCGAATACAATGCCCCTTTTGGGATGTACCTTACCAAACACCTGCAGCAACTGGAAAGACCCCAAAAGTACGTCACCAAGAGGACCAAAGGGCTCAAACAGATGCCATATGCTTCCCGGTTAAAGAAACTCCAGCTCTACTCAGTGGCATACCGCCTGCTCAGAGGTGACCTGTGCCTGACGTATAAAGCCATGTCCAACCCGGAGTTAAGGGACATGCTGCACCTCAAAAAATCCAAATCCCATCGAGCTACACGCTCGAGAGACTTGAACCTCAGCACTGAAATAAATAGGACATGCTGGAGGGACAGATTCATAACCCAGAGGCTCCCTTCATTCTGGAATAAAATCCCAATCCAGGTTAGGCAGAGTCGCTCATTGACTCTCTTCAAGAGGAATCTTGATGAGTGGATGGGAGATCGTAGGTTTACCCTGGGTATCACTTCTGTGTCACTGTTAGACAGAGGCACAGTATACTAACCTCGAAAAAGGGCATAGCAAAATTAATTTAAAATGGGTGGCGAAAGCCAAACATACTCTGGCTAGGCTTATAAATGCCCTAGGGCAGATAGCTTAGTATGAACCTATAAATATACTGTATGAACAGCCATCATATGTTATTACCTGCTGTACTTTTAATTGTATGTCTAAAACTCTATGCTTATGTAAATATCTAATGCAATCATATTTTATTATCTGCTATATTTTTATAAGTGAATGTGTAAGCCACAATGCTCATGTAAATGTCTTATATATAATAAGTTAGCAATTATTCTGGAGCTTTTCTCCTTGGGCCTCCAATGAAAATGGACAGCTCTGTTCTGTCGGACCTCTCAGGTAAACAAATGTAAAATAAATAAATAAATAGTTTGTTTTTGCTGGGTTTTATAATTACTGCAGCTTACTGAAAATTCAGTCTTCACATCTAACAAATTTCACTTAAAATTTGTAGTTGAGATTGTATTTATGTTGAGACCACAGTGGAGGGCTATATAACTCAGCTTTATTTGCTAAGTTTTTTTGAAGTTATTTCTTCTGTAACTTTGGAGAGTTGCTGATATGACATGCTGATGCCCTCTGTATAATTAAGTTTCAGTCAAAGTATGATGCTTAACCTGACAGTTAGAAAGTCTTAAAATGCATTAAATAAGTAGCAATCGACATTTAATGTAATCACATATCTAAGAAGCATCTAGATATATTATTATTATACTGAAATAATTACGTAGCTATACCTTTCTCATGCAGATCTATCTGTCTCATGTTGTGATAGGTTTATGAGGCCCTTTTATTCTGGACACCATGACATTACATTCAAAATATCACTTAATACTGCAGGCCTAAGCTCATGGCAATGCTAAAAAGTACATCTCAGTTATTTCATTTCACACATATACACACACATATATATATATATATATATATATATATATATATATATACACACACACATATATATATATATATATATATATATATATACACACACACACACACACACACACACACACACATATATATATATATATACACACACACACACACACACACACACACACACACACACACACACACACACACACACATATATATATATATATATATATATAGAGAGAGAGAGAGAGAGAGAGAGTCAGGAATCCACACCACAGTACTTTAATTAAGCACTAAGGTATTCTGGTGAAGTTTCTACTACGAGACGAAAGCGCTTAATTAAAGTACTGTGGTATGGATTCCTGACTCTTATTCTTCATTTGTACTTGGTTTTGGTGGACTGTGATTGGTATATATATATATATATATATATATATATATATATATATATATACAGATATATATATATATATATATATATATATATATATATATATATATATATATATATATATTTATAGAGAGAGAGAGAGAGATGATTATTATTTTTAGACCACTTTTCACTCATGTTCAGTTCATTTTGGTATTTGTTTCCTAAGGTTATAAAATATAAAGACAGCTATTTCACAAGTATCATTCTTTGTAAATGCAGGAATGGAATCCATAACTTAGAAGACTGCTATTTCATCTTTAATTTGTTTACACATTTTAAGCTGTGTGAAGATATTGCCTGTATACTTCTTGCAGTAGATGTTTCTATAGTCTAACCCACACTCCTGAATGTACTCGATTATTATGATGATATAGTTCTTAAACTGTGTGTCATTCAAAATGCTGAATAACTCAAAATACTGAATACAAAAATGATGAAAACTCAAAATACTGAAAACGGGATTTTGATCTTTTCCTACTATTGTGTAATCCTGGAGTTAGTATATATAGGTAGCAGAGGGTGTGAGAGGCACAACCTTCACTACATTGAACAGGTTTCAATATTCTGAGTTTTCTGCATTTCTGTAATCAGTATTTTGAATGTATTCCATTAAATTCGTATATCTGATCTAGAATCATGTGAACAGATACAGGGCTAGATTCCAAAAGAGTTGTTGTCAGTAGAAGTCTGCCCTGATTCTGAAAGCTATACTATCAGTGTAAGTGATTTACTTTGGTGCAAGGCCTGTCTATAAACAGGCTTACTATGATACGAGATATCAAAACATCTGCTCCCAGTGTTAAGTGGCCACCTACACTTGGAGCAAGTCTTTTGGAATCAGGGCCATAATGTTTTTAAAGCTGTTATCATACATCACTCCCTGCAATAGCATTTGTCTGAAATGTCTTTTATGTATAGATACAATCACAGTAAAGCACAGCAGATATTATATCTATAGTTTTCCTTCCATAGGTTATCTGATTTCAAAGCTGTTATCCAAAATCAAACCAGAAGAGCAGTAGCACTTGTCAAAGTTACCTTAAAGTTAGGCTCAGATCTACCCTGTATCAGGCTCAAAAGTGACCCACTCATACTATTCAATAGCTGTTAGTTGCCCTGTATGTGATATTTTAATGTTGATTTGTCAGCTTTCTGCCTGTGTTTCTTAGCTGTAGTCAACATAGTCCAATTTTATTAAAAAGAATCCTTTTTGCTGTCTGTCAGAAGATGAAAAGCATAAGGGTCTATATCATATGAGCGAATCGCACAAATTGCGAACGCTCATAATATCGACCGTACCGGACCTCAAAGTGCTTTTTCTGAGATCGCAGTACAGTGAAGATTGGGATATTTTCCCTTTCTTTACTGTAGTGCGATCTCGGAGTTGGAATATATATTTAGCGCCGGGGTTTGGGAGGTGCAGCCTTCCACAATGGTAAGTTCGAGATCTGGTACGTTCGAGATTATGAGTATTTGCAATTTGTGTCATTCGCTCATATGATATAGACCCAAGCATAAAGCTCTCCCAACTTTAGAGAATGTGCAAACCAAAAAATGTTCAATAAAACAGTTAAAAAGCCACAGAGATGCAGCCTCAGACCAACACGGCACACAACCCATGTTTATTAATATTATGAGCGCTTTCGTTTGGTACAATACCAAACTTCTTCAGAAAAACACATGTAACACAAAACATTCAACTGCTATAATTTAAAATTCATCATGTGATCAATCACCTGATGCAATTCCAACACTAGTCATGTGGTTTGCCCTACAAATTACTTAGACATACATATTTTATATGCTATAAAGCTTAATTCATTGTTACATAAAACTTTTATGTTAATAAAACATTTTACATATATTTTAAAAATATATTCAAATATAACACCATTAAAAATTAAAAAAAAAATATTTAATAGCTATTTGTTAATATCCCTGCCTTACCTATCTATTCAAGCTTTTTAACCATACTAAAGTTAGAGAGCTTGAATAGATAGGTAAGGCAGGGATGATAACAAATAACTATTAAATATTTTTTAATTTTTAATGGTTTTATGTTTGAATATCATTTTAAAATATATGTAAAATAATGTTTTATTAGCATAAAAGTTTTATGTAACAATGAATTAAGCTTTATAGCATATAAAATATGTATGTCTTTAAGTAATTTGTAGGGAAAATCACATGACTAGCACTGGAATTGAATCAGGTGATTGATTACATGATGAATTTTAAAGTATTACAGTTGAATGTTTTGTGTTACATGTGTTTTTCTGAAGAAGTTTGGTATTGTACCAAATGAAAGCACTCATAATATTAATAAACGTGGGTTGTGTGCCATGCTGGACTGAGGCTGCTTCTCTGTGGAATTTTCAGTGGTTTGTTTTCCAAAAATTGTATTTCCAATAAAACAGTTAAACTGGTACAACAAAATGAATGTGGACTAGACTAGTTTACAATTATTGATTTATTTGCAAAAAGCTGTTATTTATAGGTCTAGGTTGTAATCACTCATTTTAATTATGCATTCATTCTTTAATGTAAATGAACTGGTTCAAAGATTCTTTTCAGTTATGCCCTGGACTAATAGGCTAAATCTAACAATGCGAGATAGATGCATCACTAGGCATGCAAAAGAGATGACTGCATGTTAAGGATGCACAATCAATGCAAAATATATTTTACTGAGAATATACAATTTCACATATAGTTGTAATGAATTTAATAGATACATTTTCAACAAAATTATTTATTCATTAATTTAAAGGCTGTCCTTACTCATAGACAAACTAGATGACCACCTAGGGTGCGGTACATTTAGGGCTGCTCTTTCTCCATTTATTTATTTTTCACAGCAATGTTTCTTTGATCTAAAAAATAAAAAAAATAAAAAAGTGCCCCAGTTGAACAAAATACATCTGTGACACATTGTGTGTTCCATGGGTATGGTGCTCCAGTTAATTTGACAACATTCAAATCAACTAACATTAATGTTAAATGTTGCAAGATCATGGAGTAGAGACCCTGCAGTGTTCAACTATAGTTGCAAAGCCACCTCAAGGAGGTCTTCCTTTTTTAATTTGCTAAATAGATTAAAATTAGGGATTTCTGCAGAGTTCTGGATGTAGATGAGACAAATGATACAAGAAGTTAAGTGATGCTACTACTTTTAAACTGGCAGTGATCAACCATATATTTATGGCAGTATTTCTTGCTTTGTGATTTATGTGGATACTTGAGATGAGAGGAATTGCAAGGTAAGATAACTGTCATTATTATTTTTACAGTAATGCAGACAGTGATCAACCAGATAGTTTTGGCAATACTTTTCTGGCCTTGTGATTTGTGTGAAGGAACTTAAATTAGAATACTATAAAGTGTGCCAGCTTGTGTATGTGTGGGTTGTGGAGGTGAAATAATATTACATAGCCATCAAACATCATAGCTATAACTGCTGGGTGGGGGTTGGGGATGGCTGGATGAAACTAACTGATCCTATTAGCATTAACTCAGTATAGACAGTCACAGTCTGGCTTTGCAGGAAGAGTGTGCATTTATGAGAGGAAAGATAGACTACTTAACTGGATTAGACACCTGATATGTACAGACAGAAAAGGCATAATTCCTGTGGTTGTCTACAGTGGAAGAAAATAATTAGTTGCCTGCTGCTGCTGTTTACTGATTATTTTGGCTTAGCAGGCTAATATGATTATGAAAAGGAATGTGTACTATTTTAATGAGTGGCAAATGTTTGTTTACAACAAAGGTGAGATTCATTACATGGTCATCCTCTTTTATTACAACCAGATGTCTGAACTGTAAATAGAAGTGGCACTAGCTGCTTGGTGGGGGCTGTCTGTTTGAAATTTACAGACTATGTTACCCCTTGCTCATTTTAACAGTCATCTCTTATTTTTTTGAGAGATAATGGATCATGGTATACCCAGACAAGTACTTCTGGGGGTTGGTGTCCCCAACAGGCTGTTCAAATGCCAAACCTGTCTAAAATCAACCCTGCTCAAAGGTATACACAGACTGTACTTACATGGAGAGCTGGTGATGATGTTATTATTTCTTTAACTTTCCTCACAAATCTCAGATGGGCACATGGAGGGTAACTGTAGCATCTGCAGGAGCACTGTACTGTCTAGAAGTAAAAATATGGAAACATTATTGTATTTATCATTATTATTATTATTATTATTATTATTATTATTATTATTATTATTATTATTATTCTTTGTCATTTTCCTCACAATCAAACTATCTTTAGGGGGAGCAGACCAACTGGAACATACAGCCAACTATAGATAGTTTATTAAATGAGCACTTTCGTCCACTGTCTCTTGTGAACTTCTTCAGATTAAAAGAGTAACATTCAAAGAACTTAATTTAAAGTCCATTCATAGTTCACATAATACATCATAAGGCTACTCCCATCTTTTTTTGAAAAAGAAATCAACCATTTTCCTACATAAACAAGTAATAGAAAATAAATAACTACTAAGTAGTTACTAAATAATATCAGTGCAACCTCAGGTTCAGAACCCTACATTATATTTAAAATACATCTAATAGATTAATACCATTCACAACTTCAAAAACAAAAACATATTAAAATATTAACTTCATATCTAGTTAAAGCTTTTAGTTTTAACATGCATGAAATAGAAGAATAATCATTCAGTCCTGGCCATCGATAGGCATTTAATTTGAACTGCCACAAGAGCTCTTTCCTCTCCAAATGGAGTTGACCTGGTCCTCCCCTTGGTCTAGCAATGGCCATATAACTAAAATTAAGCTCAGGACATTGGAGCACATGTTTTGCCAAGGCATTATTGTCCTGGCCCTTTCTGATATCATATTCATGTTCGTATATTCTTGTCCTAAGTCTGCAGTCAGTCTTGCCTATATAGAAACATGGACATATATTATACTTGGCCAGATAAACAACCCCCTTAGAGTTGCAATCAAATTTATGAAATAATTTATATTACATTGTAGATATTTTAAACCCAGAGCCCATTTTTATCTTATAACAATGAGGGCATCTTCCACATTTTCCCATTTGAGGGAAACTAGTCTTCTCTCTAACATTCAAGTTCTCAAGGAGGAATTTAAAATTAAAGCCCTTTCTATACACTATCCTGGGTTCAGTCCTGAACTTATCCCTACATACATTTTCTTCCATTAATATTAACCAATTTTTATTCAGTACCAGTTTTACCTGTCCAGACTGGCTACTGAAATTTGTAACAAAATTCATTTGAAAGTCAATTTGCGGCTTACCCATTTTTTTCCTGATTCTCATCCATAGAATCAGGGTTAATTGGGGGCTTCATTCCTTGGGCCTCTTAAAATAGGACTAAACTGATCGAAAGATCTCTTGTTCTTCACCTCCATTTGTAATTCTTCAAGGAGTGCTAATGGACACTCCCTACTTAAGAACTTTCCAATTAATTGAAGACATTCATGTTCAAAATGTTTATCCAAGGTAGTCATAAGAGCGGCTATCACAAGCTGACCCTTCACAACGGATCTTTTTTGGTGAAAAGGGTGAGCACTAGCAAAATGTAAAAAATTGTTGGAGTAAGTCGGTTTTCTAAAAATTCTAGAAATATGTCTATCATTATCCCTATCCTTTTCCAACAGAACATCTAAATAAGCAATCTTCTTGGTATTAACTTCAAAGGAAAACTTAAAAAAAATCAGTTGAACCATTAATATAGCTAATAAAATGTTCCATTTTTCTCTCATTCCCTTCCCAGACAATAACAATATCATCCAAATAACATGTATACATAACAATGTTACTCCAATGTTCACTATTAAAAATGTATTCATGCTCCCATTGCACCATAACTAAGCTTGCAAAAATAGACCCACAAGGGGAGTTCATTGCAACCCTGCTTTTTTTTTTTGCAAATAAAGGTTGCCTTCAAAAAATGAAGCTATTTCTAAGTATTATTTCAAAAAGTTCTTCATATAGATTAATTTCATCCTGTGGGACCCCCTTATTGAGAAAAAAAGAAGAAAATATTAATCTGGATAGTGTAAGGAGGCCAAAATGTGTTGGGCAGTGTGGTGGTGCCTGGATGCCATGGAACCTTTTTGCCTTGAGTACCAACTTAATTAAGCCTGGCCCTAATTTATTTGTTTGATTATTTGTTTATTTGCATATTACTTTATTGTTTGTTTGTTTATCAGTGTAGTGCAGTGATCAAAACTGATCATTTCCATGCACATCCCATGACTATATTCATAATAGGTGCATATAGTATAGAAACATAGAACAGCATATGATGTAAAATAGAGAACATACAAAAACTTTCTGAGAAATATTCTTAGTAGAATAATGATTAATACAAAGTTAATAGTATACAATAAATTATCTCTCAAACACACACACACACACACACACACACACACACACACACACACACACACACACACACACACACACACACACACACGCACTAAGCATATCCTAAACAGTACAAAGCAAAGGTTGCCATGGTGAAGAAAATAGAGGGGCACTAGAATACTTATTCTGCAGTCATCTGGGAAATGCCTTTCTCTCCATATTGCTATGGATACTGTCTGGAGTCATTTCTCCTCTAACTCATCCAACATCTTGACCATATTCTGCCTTGATCTCATCTGAGCCTTCTGCTTTCAGTTTCCTTAGTGCTGTTCTTAGTCCTTCTAGGGTGGGCTCCTCTTCTACTTCTTCTCATTGCTCTGGGGCAGTACAAATTCTGTGGGTTCTCTTCATTTAGAAGCTGATGAAAGTACTCCTTCCCTTTGTCTCTAATGTTCTGGGGACTGGTGAGCAAGTTGATGGTGTCATAATTTAACAAGGGTGTCTTATGACTATCTTCTTTATCTTTCTGTCTTTGTCTTGCAACCTAACAGATCTTTTTTGTGCCATTTGTTGAGTCACTTTCCAGAAGCTGGTAGAGTGCCTCTAATGCCTTGTCTTTGATATGGCAACTACTCTCTTATCCTTTTTCTTAGGCAACCAATGTTCCTTCTTATTCTTGTTCATCTTTCCTATCTCCCTATTTTTCCTGCACTCCTTCTTTCTTTTGATGATTTCCTGGACTTCTGCATTCCACTACTAGCTTTCCTTATGTACCTTATTTCTATACCTGATTCAGCTGCATATCTGTTCTGTAGTCATCACATGTTGTTTTGTTTTATGATGTTGTCAACTCTGCTTATCTCTTCTTCTTTCATAGGTGCTAGAGCCCTTAGCATTATCTGGAAATTGTATGCTTTCTCTCCAGTTAAATTATAGGTCTTCAGCCTAGCCTTTGTTGACCATAGAGCCTTCTCTGACCACTGCTTGCAGCTGATTTCAGCAACCAGTGGTTTATGCTGTGGTTTCTCTAGGGGATGACTTTGCAATCACTGATTCTGACCCAATGCCCTTTCCTTACATGGAGGAAGTCAACGTGAGTTGCATTTTGGCCACTCATGTATCTGATCTAGTGATTGTTTTTCTTGCTGAAATATGTGTTGCTCACTATCAAGACATTTGTCGGACAGAATTCTAGAATGGCCTCTTATTTATTCATGTTGCCTCTCTCCATGTAAAGCCTTGCAGTACTCATATCCTTTTCTGTCTGCCCTGATATGTGCATTTAGGTCCCCTATTATCAATATCAGCTGATATTGTCCTTGTTTATCTAGTAGGTCTTGCAACTGCTGCATGAATGCCTTCTTTTCTTTACTAACACAACTGCTGTAGGTTATTGAGATTATGAATAATGCTCTATCTTTACATTGGAGTCTGATTGCCATGAGTCTCTCACTAATTCTGATGACATCCCTCATTGTCTTCTGCATCCGCTCCCTCATCACAATTCTCATGCCATTTCTAGTCTATCCTACCCCTGAGTAGTAGACTGTGGATCTCAAGACAAATGGCTTTGCTGCACTGCCATTCCATCTTATCTAGATGCAGAATATGTCCAGCATCCTCCACCCACTTCCAAGCCACATTCTGTCAATGAGCCCATATCGAGTGTAGCAATCCATATGTTATGTTTGGCAGTTTTTTTTTTGTTTTATGTCCAGCTTTCACTCAACAGCACTAAACCATGAAACCTAACCTGGGCAACTGGACACTGGACACTGGCTGGCCAGTAGTTTATTGACTCAGGGCTGCTGGGGTTTATGACAGGGACACTTGGGTCAATAGGGGCATATAGACCTATTCCACTATTAACATGGGTGCCTGGCATTGGTCAGATAGGCTGTGTATTCAGCCCATTCATCACCAACAAATACCCATGCCCATTCTTTGCCAAAGTTGGCTAATGTGACCCATATACCTAGTGCCAGTTTGTAGCTGTTGGTCTATACAACTCTTTATCCATAGGACAACTCCATTTCTGGGTGAGTTTTAGACAGAAACACTCAGCATATGTTTAGAAAGAACCGCATACAGATGCAGAGGGAGAAAATAAAAACTCCACATAGGCAATGGCTGGAGTCAGGATCATACCTTTTACAGGGAGGTGGCGACCTTAACCATCATGGTGACTGTAAGCTATCAATGGAATGTAATAATACCGAACAGTTATTTTTAGGATATATAGAGTCTGCATTCTGTTTTTATGTTACCAACATACTTAAGACATGTACTATTGTAGTAGGAAGGAAAGAATTAGTATGGTAGATTAAAATGCATAATTACAGTGGCTAAAGCACAATACAGTTTTTACAAGTATAAAGCAACTAATAAACAGAAAACTCAAGTGATGCATGCACATGGAGACAAGAAGCAATGCCCTGTAACAGAAGTATAAATGCAAGAGTCTCTTAGGTAATATGTTACATCCCAGAGCTTTGGTGCCTCATTAGTCTAACAATATAATTTGTGACTAAGATTTTTCCAAGTTTGCAGAGCTAGGATGGTATGTTGGGGAAGATTATCCAGTTACACTGCCAAAAGTGCATAGCCATAATAAAGAGAATATAAAATGGCAGAGGGCAGGTAGAAAGGCTATACAACTTTAAAACTGAAACATATTTTCAAAAGACTTCTGCTAAAATACTGGAGGATGTCAGTCAAGATAATGAAGAGGAGGGGAAGTTTTACCAAAAGACTGGAACAGTGAAAATGATAAATAAAAATGTGAAGACTGAGAGAAAATATCTCTTCAACAAGAAAATACTAAGGAAAGTCTGAATAAATCTGAAGAAGGGACAGATGGGTCTCGTACTGAAGGAAAAGAAAATGAAATCTGAAGAGAGTCTTAAGTTTCTCCCTGATATATCAAGGTCATTTCAATAACCAGCCAGTCGCAGAACCAAGAATTGAAAGGAAATGCAGGTAAACAAGTTCCAGAGCAGAGAGTGGGAAGGAAGCAGACAATACTCCTGATGGCAGAAATGTGGTCCATGAGCTGGCCTTTATAAGGGATGAACTAGTTGAAGGGGAAGAGCGTGCATTTTTATTTGTAAAAGAAGAGGCCATGGACTCCAGATCACAATACTGAGGAAAATTCTGACTTGGCTCACTTCCAAATACGCCATGCCAATTTCAAGAAAGCTGTGTGGGAAGACAATATCCTAAGCAGACCTTGGAAGAACAGAAAGAGAGAGAGATAGAGATAGAGTAGTTGTGGACCAACCTGAAGAGCACAGACTTAATATATACCCCTACAATGAGATAAGAAATAACTTTCAATTTATGTCAAAGAAAGGGAGCAAATACTGAGTTATTAGCTACAAAACCGTTTACAACACTTGCAGCACACAGAGATATTCCAGGTGGTCATATAGACATGGTCAACATAAATGTTAGAGTTTGGACAAGATTTTATTGAGCTGGTCTTGTGAGAGACATATTGTGCCAAAATATTGACCCCATTTTTAAACACCTTTATTAAATTAGCACTTAAGACAAAGGTACACATACCATACATTAATAGAAAAGAAAACAACACATTTTTCCATTTACATTCATTATACTTTGCATGTTTTCTTTCTTTATAACAACTGCCTTTCAATTCAACATTACATAATGCCTTCCCTTAAACCTCACTCCTCATCCTGAACATTATTCTGCATCTATTGTCCCCACAAATTCCATTTACTTCTATGCAATTTTCACCTTCCCTTGTCTAAAGATCCCACCTTCAGTTCTTTAATCTCCTTTACAATACTTAATATTTCAATTACAGTTGGTTTATATTTTGATTTTCATTTTTTAGTAATAGCTTTTAGGGCAGCCAATAGCAATAAGTTTAGTAAGACATCACTAATTCCGATATTGTGTTTTCTCCCACAACATTTTCTGCAGAGTTCTCTGCAGGACATTTTTAGTTTGCCAACACATTAAACTCCCAAAGAACATTGTCTCAGTTACCTTTCCCTTTTCTGTTATACCTCCATCATTTGCTATCTACCAGAGGAAAACTTTTCTGAAATCTGCTTGGGATATAAAAATACTTATGCAAATACTTTTGTGCAAAAATGCTACACCTTCAGGACTTTCACACATATTCAGAAGCCATACAAAAGCCCTTCCATTGTTTCTTTGTAAATTGCTTTTCCAGTCTCTATTCCCAGTCTTTTATAACCATCTCTAAAAAATTCTTATAATTATCATGCAATATTTTATACGCCATGTGAATTATCCACTTTTTAGCAACAACTTCTGCTCTAGACTTGCTGAAAGCCTCTACCAGATCTGGTCTTTCAGTTAATATCCCCTTATCCATTTGTCTTTGCCTATACTCTAATATCAGTCCCTGGTAGGGAAGGAAGTTTCTAACCTGCAGTCCAAACATCTGCTTGGCTCATTCAACTCTATTACCTTTCCCTTTCTAGTTGTTTGCTCCCAATACCTTGGTTCCTTTGCTACTCTTCTCCGGTAAATTCTAGTCTCCTCTTAACTGTTTTCCATAACCCTATTTGTGTTCAGCCCTACTGGCAAATTCTCATTTCTCCATTCTTGCAATGACTTAGTTCTTAGAATACTTTCTGCAGCTTTATGAATATAATATTTTGTATGGCTGTTGTTATTCTCCTTATGGATCTGCATTCAAAACCCTTCTCTATCTTTACTTCTCAGACTTCCCTACTGTGTCTTATAACCTTCTGCTTGTGTTACCTATAATCGATATGAGCCTTAACTACAGAGCTGTAAAGTAACCATTCAAATCAGGCATTCCTGAATCACCTTATTCTATGAGAAGGATCAAATTATTCCACTTACCTCTTGTTCTCTACCAAATACATTTCTTTAACTTGTTATTAATTATTGTCCCCAATATCTCATTTGGCTGATAAAAATATGCCTGAACTATATATAAAAGTAAAGGGACTAAAACATT